>NW_028280962.1:0-80000 GCF_059751285.1 Brachycentrus maculatus | reverse complement strand
ATGTGGTTAAGGTCTTCCTCTTCATAACGACACTCGCAAATGGGAGAGTCACCAATCCTCGCAAGGTGCTCTCTCGTACAGCAATGACCCATCCTCATTCGACAAATGGTGGATGTATCTTTCTTGTTCATCGAAATTTTCCTAAACCGAAGATGGGACGGGACAGTAGGCTGAATGAGGGAGTAATGTATTTCGGAAGGGAGGGCTAAGAACATTAAAATGATACCTGGGTTTAAGGAAAATTAAGTTGATATATAATGTATGTAGGGCCTTAGCCCGCAACATAATTTTAAAACACAGGTAACATTTATAGTAACTAGTTTTTTATTTCTAAAAACACCGTTTTTGTATTGAAAAAACAACATTTTCTTCGAAATAAATATATGGTCGAAAATAAAATAATTAAATCTAAAAAATAATTAAACAAATAAATATATTTAAAATAAGAGTTATGGTATATGGTATATGGTTTAAGGTAACTATTTTTTTCTTTATTGAAACGTCGTTTATGAATAAAAAAATAAGTTTTTCTTCGAAATAATTATATGGTTAAAAAATATAAATAATTAAATAAATAAACATATCTGAAAAAAAGAGTCATGGACAGGCAAGGAGTTAAAAAAATTATAAAAATATATTCTAGTAAGTATATATTCTAAAAATAATGTAATCCTTATATATCGCTCACTCCTTTCAACAACGTCATAAGTATATCAAAAATGGTCAATTTTTAGCTGTGCATGTTTTCGGAATGCCCAGAAAATGTACTATATCCCAGCAAAAGCGGCAAATTTTCAACGTAATATTTACCCGCTACAGGGCATAAAGTGTTATCCTGCATTTTGAAGAAAAGGTTTTGTTTAATTATTTTTTAAATATATTAAATATTTTTCAAATCGAGAAAAAACATTCAGGTTTTACCTAAAAAGATCTGTTGTACAGTAAAAAGTTCAATAAGTGGCTTGATATTTATTTTTAATACATTTAATTATATTTTTAAACTTTAAAAACGATCTCCTAAAAAATTAAGTTTTTTTTATATATGATATTGTTGAAAGTAGTGAGCGATATGACATCCTTCAAAAGCTGAGCATAGACCACACGTATGTCTTCTCACGCAACCGGTCGGTTACTGAATTGTATGTACCCGCAAACACCCCCTTAAGAATTCAAATATAATCAAAATCAATACAAATATTATCAATATTATTGTGTTAGAAAATGGTGACAAGGTTTCTGATTGGTGCTGTAATGAATAATGCACTCAACTGCACAGGTTATATAGTCTGTACCAATGGGTAGAGACAATGTCATCAGGCGTTACCTTACTGCTCATAGCTCCGCATAGATTCAATGTCAAGTTACTTTTTTTTATTTGTATACATTTATTTTAATCACAATTTATACATATTTAGAACTTTTTTTTCGCAGAGACCCACCAAGTCACAACTATTTGCAACTAGTTTTTCAAGATTTAAAAAAATATATATTTTGAGTGTCCAAATACTTGTTCACAAAATCTAATACCTCACATACTAATAAAAGAGCTTCTGCTAAATAAAAAGCTTCTTCGTATCTTACCAATAGATGTCTCTAGTGAAGTTCTAGTGATTCAAGAACAATGTTTCAAAATTGGTTCATATATATTGAGCTTCCAAGAATTTGAGAAGTGTGGTTGTCAATAATGGGTAGAATTGGTGAATGTTACACGTGTGTAAAGTGGTCACTTAAACCAGCCTACGAAGGTCGTCAGCCCCATATTTATGGGGGAATAGAATAATAGAATATGGAAGTCTGGGCATTTGCCCAGACTTCCATATTCTTCTTCATCTTTGATGAGATGTCAAAAATAATATTAAAAATATTTATTTACAACATTTTGAGCGTGTCCAAATACTTTTTCAATCTCTGGATTATCTCCAACTTAGAGTTATTTTTAAATATTTTTTTTAACATCTCAACATAGATGAAGAATAAAATTTTTCTTTATCTACGTTGAGATGTCAAGAATGTAAAAAATAGCTCCTAATTGGAGATAATCCAGATTTGTTAACAAGTATTTGGACACACTCAAAATGTTGTATAGACTTTTGTTGCAAGGTTTAACTTTAACAGGAATACAGAATACAGCTAGTGTTTACAAATCTGGATTATCTCCAATTAGGAGTTTTTATAAAAATTTAGTTTTTGACATCTCAATATAGACGAAGAAGAATATGGAAGTCTGGGCATTTACGGGGCTCACGGCCGTTATAGGCTGGTTTAAGTGATAATTCTTTTTGGAACTCCTAGATATGATACAGTACATATGAGTTCACAACAGCAATCTATATTTGATTAAGAAAGCCTTAATTTAGCAGATTCCCTTTTATTTGTACGCAAGAACCCCGGATTATTTTTACATATTGGGAACGCCTGACAACATGATTTAACTGAAAATACCCAAACTACTATATTCTTCATCATCTATGCTGAGATGTAAAAAACTGTAAAAAAATAACATCTTTATTACGGTATCCGAGCATGCTGACCACGACACGTGTATTAAGTGATCACTTAACCAGACTATGACCAGTCATAAGCCCTATAGATGCCATGACTTCCATATTCTTCTACATCTTTCTTGGGATGTCAAAATATAGAAATAGTTAATGTAGAATAAATGTAAATTAGTTAGTTGTAGAAAAAGTGAAGCAAATTCAGATTTGTGAACAAGTGTTTAGACACAATAAAATGTTGTGAACTATACATATGGTTTTTTACATTTTTATTTTATTTGACAAGTGACCGGGTCTCGTCTTCTATGTTATATATATGGAACTCAACGAGGCCATTAAAAAGCATAATTTTATATAATTTATCTAATAAAATAAATTTATATTAAATTCATTTCATTACATATAAGTAATGGTAAGGGTTAAAGTGTAAAGTGATCACTTAACCAGCCTATGACAGCGCAAAGGCCCTGTAAATACCCAGACTTAAATATTTTATTATTTTTTGTCATCTCTACATCTATGTTGAGATGACGAAAAATGTAAAAAATAACTCCAAAGTAGAGGAAATATAGATTTTTGAACAAGTATTTGGACACACTCAAAATGTTGTAAAAGTACAAAAGGTTTATGAAAGGTATGCATTTCACCTTCTACTTAGTGATTCTCAACTTGCCGACTCACAGCACGGCAGGTTAACAGTCTGCCTACTTTATATTCCACGTAAAGAGCTAATTTACTTCAGCTAAATAGCTAAATAATACGATTCAAAGGGCTACACTAGCGCCGCCGGTGAATTATTGGCCAAAACGTGATCTCCATCCTAATTTAAACCCCACCCGGCTGTTACCCGCGGACTAAACTATGGCCGACGGTTGAGCTCTGAGCACGTCGTACTGGCATTATTCGTTCACAGTTAAACGGCCAATAAATAACCATTGCAACCGTTCTTTGGAATTATATCGAGTTGTATGGCCACTTAAGGTGGATTGGATATTATGTCCTCAAGGCAAGACGGTTTATAACAATGTTCTACGTCAAATATCGTAGAGAATTTATGAGAATGAAGTTTGGCAAATAAAACGGATGACAATTTGTTTGACATCTCAACATAGACGAAGAATAATATTGAAATCTGGACATTTACGGTGCTTACGACTGGTTTAAGTGATCTCTTTACACACATGTACCTAACATTCACCAATTCTACCCATGATTGACAACCATACTACTCAAATTCTTGAAATTTCTATATATGTATGTATAGTTCAAATTCGAAACATAGTGCTTGATTCATTAGAATTTCTCTAGAGACATCTATGGTGAGATGAAAGAAGCTTTTTTTATTGAGCAGAAACTCTTTCGTGTGTGAGGTCCGAATATTCTCCTTCATCTTTGTTGAGATGTCAAAAAATAATATGAAAAATAACTTCTATAATTGGAGATAATCCAGATTTGTGAACAAGTATTTGGACACACTCAAAATGTTTTAAAGATAAACCTTGCCAGGAGTTTGGTCCAATTCATTTTTCTGAATGCTGCTGCAACATGGACCATAAAAGCAGTAGAAAGGAGAAAAATTGACGCACTCGAAATGTGATGTTGGAGGCACATGCTCCGAATTCCTTTCCTTTTTAAAAAAATCTCTTAAATGCTGTTTTATAACGTTCTGATTCAGGACACCCCTTAAGGCTAATATCTAAAGCTTGTCTCAAGCATTTAAATCACAATGCGCTCAGCCACGCTCAATTAAAAAAAAATGTATACTTATTGAATATAAGTATATTTAAAAAAAATCTATTTACTTATGTATATTTTTAACTCTTTACCTTTCAATAACTCTTTTCTTCTCAAAACCATATAATTATTTCGAAGAAAAACTTTTTTCAATGCGAAAACGGTATTTTAAGAAGAAAAAAACAATTACGTAAAATTTTACCTGGATTTAGAGAAAATTGAGTTGCGATTCAACGAATACTTCGGCTGTCCAAACTCAAAACACAGTAAGAGACATTTTTTGTAGTACGTTTTTTTTTTTTGCATTTTTGGACTAAGTAGATTCTACTTAGTCCAAAAATGTAAAAAAAAACTACTACAAAAAAATGTCCCTTACTGTGTTTTGAGTTTGGACAGCCAACTTAGCCTTAACGAAATTCTTTTAAACGCATCCCTGCACAGTCATTCAATTCAGCGATTATGACGCGAGAAAAACAAAGAAACGACAAAAAAATCTAAAACTGTAGGTATCTGATCAAAATGATGATCTCACAGTCGGGTCGGTAGATAGATAAAACATACATAATGCAGATAGTCAAGTTTTGTTCGATATCATGTGGATAACTGAGAGTAAACCAGGCGAAGTAACTATACAACTGATAAGCTTTTATTACTCCCATATGCGAGCACATTTACGTGGTATAGCACTCAAACAAATCTCAAAAATGTATGCAGAAACCAATGAGACTTTTTTCTGGCTGCTTTACGATTATGGGAGTCTTCAGCATCTGGAATATCATAAGGTTTCTCGTCAGGGTAAGAGAGATCGTCAGCACCTAGATCCTGTTCCAATCCCATATGCTAGAGTCAGGACTTCTTTGTACTTAATTCTTTCCTGTCTTCCACATTATTCTTCTTCTTCTTCTTGGTGTAGGCCTTTTGATCTGTTTTTAAGAGGGATAAGTCTCCTGCAATGTCGATTCCCAGCTGTCAATCTTTTTTTTGGTGGTATGTATTAATTTTTAAATCATACACAGAATTTTGAGTCTACTAAGTTGTATTTTATTGTTAAAAAACACATAAAACTTAACATTGCATTTTCAAAATAATGTCTTGGAAAATAAATGTAAATAAAATGCCACAACTAGGCGAAACAATTGTCACAATATTCATTTTTATGTGTTTTTTAACAATAAAATTCAACTTAGTAGACTCAAAAAATCTGTGTTTGATTTAAAAATTAATTCATAACTTTTTCATTAGTTACACTTTAATGTACATACATACAGTGATGGCCAAATGTATTAGATACCCCCTACAGGATTAGTTTATGTCTTTAAATACTGCGACTCTTGGAATTCTTGCAACCTTTTAGGATTGTATCGTATTTTGATGGATTTTACCTACTACTTACTACCTGCTATCCCGACCCTAGACAGTTAGGGACGTGTTTTATTCAAAAACTCTCTTTTTACTATAATTTCAAGGGTCAGTTTTATATGTGAAACCAGTTATTTTGATCAGTGAAAAAGTGTATTTTTTTATACTTTTCGTTTAAGGCTTTATTATTTTATATAAAAATGCAAAAAAAACGTGATTCGAGCGAAACTGAGCGATCTGAAATAATTTTATTGAATTCAGAAGGGTTGACCAGGGTAAAAATACCTAAAAAATTCAATGCTCCCAGTGTGCGGTCCAAATAATTTTTAAAATATTTTTTTCAATCTAGTTCTTATGAAAACTGCCCAAAACTGCCAGAAAACGGATCACTTCAAGTCGCAAGGATTGAATTTCAGTTAACGAATCATTAAAAATCGCCTTAGTTTGTCTTTGAGGCTATCTGCTGAACTGGAAAGTGAATGCAACATAAAAAAGGTAAAATCCATCAAAATACGATACAATCCTAAAAAATGCGAGAATTCCAAGAGTCGTAGTTTTTAAAGACACAAACCAATTCTGTAGGGGGTGCCTAATACATTTGGCCACCACTGTAGATTTAACATTCAGGAGTTCTGTTATGTTTTCCCGGTATTGAGATTCACAGCATTGCGTATTTTTTTTATCGAGATTCAAGTTTTTTGTGTTCTCCCGGTATTGAGATTCACAGCATTGCGTATTTTTATAGAGATTCAAGTTTTTATTGTGGAAATGAAGTCACGCTGTGTATAATGTGTTAAGTAGCCGAAAGATAATATTTATTATACACATAAAGCACCGCCTACACTTTAGATAAAGCCTTATCTCCATGTAAGTAGGTTGCCTACCTAACCATATGAGAGATGGATTTCTAACCACTTTTATTTTTGGTACTATTTTTCCGACGGGTTTTGAAAAGCACCTTGTGTTCTTTGGAGATGGATATGAACTAAACTTAAAACATATACCGCTTACTCCTTTCAACAACGTCATATATAAAAAACTTGATTTTTCAGGAGATCATTTTTAAAGTTTATAAATATAATGTGTTCAAAATAAATATCAAGCCACTTATTGAACTTTTTAGTGCGCAACAGACCTTTTTAGGTAAAACCAGAATGTTTTTTCTCCATTTAAAAAATATTTAGTATATTTAAAAAAAATTATTAAAAATACATTTTCTTCAAAATGCAAAAAGAACACTTTCTGCCCTGTAGCGGGTAAATATTAAGTTTTAAATATGCCGCTTTTGCTGGAATATAAAACATTTTCTGGGCATTCCGATAACATGCACAACTGAAAATTGACGATTTTTGATATATGACGTTGTTGAAAGGAGTGAGCGACACATACTAATAAGCCTTTATTTATTCATTTTAGCGGTTGATTCGTAGAGCCCCATTTGAATTTATTTATTTCGAGTATTAAATGTTAAAATCAAATACTGATTTTTTAAAACCCTTATCCGCACACCAATAGATAGGGCACTGCATCACATAAATACAGTGTTATCTTGATCGCCAATATATGAAGGAAAGGTGACCCAGCCCTCCAGTACCTGTCCAGGGTAATATTGAATAAATATTAGAGAAAAAAAAAATGTTAATATTTATTTGACCCTCCCTGGGAATCCAACCCGGGACCTCCAGAAGGGTAGCCGAGCGTGCTGACCCATACGCTACGGAGGAGGTAAAAAAATACCACAAATAAAAGTGTTTAAAAAATTACGAGTTTTATTTTGTAAGTTTATAAAATATACCACAAAATATCCGAAAAAAGTAAAGAAATTTATATTTTTTATTAATATTACACAGATGTTTATTAATATTACACTGGTTTGTCGATGATGTCGGTAACGACGTCTGATGATGTCGGTAACGACGAAACCCAGTCGCTGGTCAAATAAAAATAAAGTGGAAAAGCTAAAAATATTGGTTTTAATCTAATAATATATTATATGATAATATTTGAGATATTAACACAATAAAATCTTTAAAAGCAGTTCACCAATTATGTCAAATTATAACGCGGAAGTTGTAATATAATTATAATATAGCAAGGGATTACAGATGTGTACATATGTGTGTGAGAATAATGATAAAATGATCAATTTCAACACAACATAAAATGATACATATATATATATATATATATATATATATATATATATAAATATATATATATATATATATATATATATATATATATATATATATATATATATATATATATATATATATATATATATATATATATATATATATATATATATATATATATATATATATATATATATATATATATATATATATATATATATATATATATATATATATATATATATATATATATATATATATATATATATATATATATATATATATATATATATATATATATATATATATATATATATATATATATATATATATATATATATATATATATATATATATATATATATATATATATATATATATATATATATATATATATATATATATATATATATATATATATATATATATATATATATATATATATATATATATATATATATATATATATATATATATATATATATATATATATATATATATATATATATATATATATATATATATATATATATATATATATATAAGGTGAAATTGACTTGTTTATCAGAGAGACACGTTTCAGATCACAATTCTTCACATTCAAATCAATAAATAAAAAGATGAATCGCCAATTTTGCAAGTACTTACTGTGGCGACACCGAGACAGGCGATTTTTAAATGCATAATCTTATTGACGGCCCTCGCAAAGATCATGTTGGAGCCGGGCCCGGGCCCGTGCTTGTCCAGCGAGCTGCTGCCGGTGCTGCCGTTGCTGCCCCCCATGCGTGGGCCAGTGCCGGCTCAGGGCGCCCGCCCGGCCCGCGCGCGCCCGCTGCTGCGGCCCTGCCGCTGGTACCTGCCTTGCCTTGGTCCTTCGCCGCTGATTGGAGCACTTAATCGATCTTCCATCCTTTTTTTCAACGACTTTTCATTTCGCCGTCATGAAAAATTACACGTGCGTACGTTTTTTCGGTCACCCATCGCACATTAATACGAGTACTGTACTTATTTCACGTATATTATTTTTTTATATTTAAAATTCACAATTTTAAAACAAAAAATTGTGTTATTTATTATTTCGGCGTTAACCTTGTGGTAAGAAATTATTAAATTATAAATAAAACACTTGAGTATTATAAAATGTTGAGTTAAAACCCGTAGATGGAAGCATCTGCAGCTTCCGAAACTAGTCAAAATATAGTACTCAAGTGGTAAAAAACAAGTGATTTTTTATTTTATTTTTTATTTAAAAAGATAATTATTTGTGCCTTTATTATATACAAAAATACTTAAATTTCATATTATTTCTGTGAGTCTAAGCGGCTCATTATTAAAAATAGATATCAAATTGTGGTAGAGTGGGTTTGAACCCAGAAACTCTGACTCTAGAGTCCGCGATACTAACCACGGGACCACAACCCGGCACTCGCTTTGTGGTAAGAAATGATTGAATTATAAATAAAAACACTTGCTCCTTACAACTCTACAGTATTATAAACTGTTGAGTGTATGTATATTCACCCGTAGATGGAAGCATCTGCAGCTTCCGAAACTAGTCGTCAAAATATAATACTCAAGTGGAAAAAACAAGTGTGTATTTGTAATTTAAAACATTTTTAACTGCAATTTTACATGGTAAAGATTACTTTTCTTAAAATCATTTGAAACACGTATTTCGGTGTATTCCGTATAATTTTTTATTTTATAATTTTTATTGTTGGAGTAGCTTATTTGCTTATAAATATTCAGTGTGCAATTTGGTTATAAAGTCGTTTTTTTTAAAATTAATAATGTTTGAGAAAAAACCTTTGAACAAAACGAGAAGCAGAGAGAGAAATAAATACACAACATTTTGAGTGTGTCCAAATACTTGTTTACAAATCGTGATTATCTCCAATTATAGGAGTTATTTTTCATATTATTTTTTGACCTCTCAACACAGATGAAAAAAAATATGGAAGTCTGGGCATTTTCGGGGCTTACGACTTACATAGGCTGGTTTAAGTGAACACTTTACACACGTGTAACATTCACCAATTCTACCTATTAGTGACAGTCTCACTACTCAAATTCTTGGAGTTCTTTAAATATATATATATTTTTATTTTTTTTATTAATTTAATATATTTACATTTTTATTTATAACATAATAAATTTGAATCATTTATGCATATGGAGAACTTTTATATTTCGATTCGCTGTGCCTCTCTATAAAAGAGACTGTGCTCTTGTGCTTGGAGAGGGACTTACACTCGTGGTTAAATGTTATTTAATAAAAGATATAATAGTATTTTTTTGTATATTTTTTTTAAGATTTAAATGTATAGATCTTTAATTTTTATGTCATCTATTTTTTTATTTCTTTTAATTTCGAAACACTGTGCTGACCCACGAGAATTTCACTAGAGACATCTATTGGTAACAGAAATAAACAGCCGAAAGCCTAAATATATTTTGCGGAAAATCGAATATTTTCCGTAATAACCCGTTTTCTTTGTTTCGTTTAATGATGACACAATTACGCGTTTGTCATATAAACGAGTACATGTGTACAAAATAAATTATTAACCGCTTGTAGCATATTGTGACAGAAATAATAATTACTTTGTAGTAATGCTCTCATGTCATTATAGCATTGACATTATTCCTATTAACTTGAATAATAATTCTCTGCTTAGTAGCAAAAGGGGTATCTACGTACAACCATATGTTGAATTCAAATATCATGTTTTGAATTCCATTATGTTGTTAAACGTTAAAAAAAACGTCTCAAAATTCCAAATAACTTTCTAATATATCAAAAATAATAGTCATAAAATATATTTTCTATTCCCTAATTAACCAGCAGCCTGACATATCGCTTACTCCTTTCAAGAACGTCATAAATCAAGAAATTTGATTTTTCAGGAGAACGTTTTTAAGGTTTAAAAATAAAACACAATGTATTAAAAATACATATCAAGCCACTTATTGAACTTTTTACTGTGCAACAGATCTTTTTAGGTAAAACCTGAAGGTTTTTTCTCCATTTGAAAAATATTTAGTATATTCACAAAAATTATAAACAATACATTTTCTTCAAAATGCAAAAACAGCACTTTCTGCCCTGTAGCGGGTAAATATTAAGTTTAAAATGTGCCGCTTTTGCTGGGATATAGTACATTTTCCGGGCATTCCGAAAACATGCATAACTGAAAATTGACGATTTTTGATTAATGACGTTCTTGAAAGGAGTGAGCGATATATAAAAAAGAACCCATTCGGGGATCCAAAATAAATGATCTGAAAAAATTCTTTCTGGAAAGATATACATGTAATGTTTAGTCATGTTTTGTTGTTTTATTTTTACCTAATGTTTTTTTATATTTTCTCATTTGTTTATTTTAAATATGCTTCTAAATGTTACACGTGTGTAAAGTGATCACTTAAACCAGCCTATCGTCATAGATCGTCAGCCCCGTAAATGCCCAGACTTCCATATTCTTCTTCATCTTTGATGAGATGTCAAAAAATACTATGAAAAATAAGTCCTATAATTGGAGATAATCCAGATTTGTGAACAAGTATTTGGACACACTCAAAATGTTGTAAGTTTATACGTAATAATAAAAAAAAAAGAATTTCAGACGACAATATTTATGTGACATTTTCTCTCAATTCTCATTTTTCATACGTTTTTATAATTAAAGTAATTAAAATTTGTACTACTTGAAAAATGTTATTCAGATGTTTTTCATAGAATATTTTCAGATATCGCTCACTCCTTTCAAGAACGTCATAAATCAAAAAACTTGATTTTTCAGGAGAACGTTTTTAAAGTTTAAAAATATAATGCAATGTAATATATTAAAAATAAATATCTACCCACTTATTGAACTTTTTACTGTGCAATAAATCTTTTTAGGTAAAACCTGAAGGTTTTTTCTCCATTTGAAAAATATTTAGTATATTTAAAAACAATGGTTAAACAAGATTTTTTCTTCAAAATGCAAAAACAGCACTTTCTGCCCTGTATCGGGTAAATATTAAGTTAAAAATATGCCTCTTTTTCTGGGATATAGTACATTTTCTGGGCATTCCGAAAACATGCACAACTGAAAATGAACGATTTTTGATTTATGACGTTCTTGAAAGGAGTGAGTGATATGTCGAAAAATAATATAAACAAAGTTACATTAACATTTTTATTGATATAGATTTTAATGTGTTTATTTTTTAACATTAATTTTTATCGAGAAATGCTAATAAAACGTATGAATTAATTAAGTTTGCTGTTTGTTATTCAATGTTAATAAATGATGTTGGACTTCCGTATACTTGTGGTCGAATTATCACATGACATGACCGCAGATTCATTGAACACGACATATTGAAAAATAGCTCCACTGCATACACAAATTATACAAATTTGTCTGAGAAAAGACAATAATTTAAACTATAGGTTGTCCGCCTCCGTAGTGTGATGGTCAGCACGCTCGGCTACCGCACTGGTGGTCCCGATTCCAAGGGGGTCAACAAAAATATAGATAGATAGATAAAACCCTTATCCGCACCCCAATGGTGCATAGGGCACTGTGTCATATTAACCCAGTGTTATCTTGATCGTTTACACATGAAGGAAAGGTGATCAGCCCTCCGCTTCAGGTACCAGTCCATGGTGATATTGAATAAATATTACAGTGAAAAAATCACTTATATTTATTTTACCCCCCTTGGGAATCGAACCCGGGACCTCCAGAACGGTAGCCGAGCGTGCTGACCATTACACTACGGAGGCGGACAAATAAATATAAGTGATTTTTTCACCCCATTGAAAGCTGTCCCACCGCATGCCCAGATCTGATACAGAAGCATCTAGGCTTCCTGACAGATCTGCTCCTGCTAAGCAATTTTTTTTTTAACTAAGTTGCGAAATTTAGTGAAACAACATAAAATTGTATCCCGATTTTACTATGAATTTACATTTAAAAGCTTTCATTATACCTGTCACTGCCAATCTAAATAATACAAGGCTGTAAGTCCATCACCAAATTTTCTAGAAGTTCCCCAGGGTATTTTTTCACCCAAATATTTACTTTTTTTAAATTTATTTCATAGATACATACATTTCTTTACTATACGTATTACGGCTCTTTAGGCATGGCCTGTGTTGAGCCGAAATACTTACATGTTAATACAATTTTTTATTTATTATTTTTTTGTTTTTTTTTTTTTTATTATTATTATATTATATATATATATATATATATATATATATATATATATATATATATATATATATATATATATATATATATATATATATATATATATATATATATATATATATATATATATATATATATATATATATATATATATATATATATATAATATATATATATATATATATACCTTACTTTTACGCACCCAATGGTGCATAGGGCACTGCATCATATAAACGCAGTGTTATCTTGATCGATAACAAATGAAGGAAAGGTGATCAGCCCTCCGCTTCAGGTACCAGTCCAGGGTAATATTGAATAAATATGACAGTGAAAAAATCACTTATATTTATTTTACCCCCCTTGGGAATCGAACCCGGGACCTCCAGAACGGCAGGCGTGCGTGCTGACCATTACACTACGGAGGCGGACAATAAGGGTTTCTAATTCAACCGTAGATGGTGCCAAGAATTAGCATGTGAAATAATAAAATAAAATAAATATGGTGATAATTATACCATATATAGAAATTCGAGTAGTGTGGTTGTCAATCATGGGTTCATCAACCACAAAGATATTGCCAAATCAGTAAATAATATAATTACTCTTACGATTTATCGAAATGATTATAATTAGAAACAGAGGAAGACCAAGGAAACTTGGCATGATACATGGGCGTGGACAGATTGGAAGTCGGAATAATTTAAGAGGTACGTGGGAAGGCAATTCATTTTCATTAGAAACAGAAAAAGACCGGGGAAAAGTCGGAATAATCTGAGAGGTACCTGGGAGGGAATGCACGAATGTGAAAAGGCGAAGAATGTTTGCAAAGAGTTTGGCGTTCTATCCTCTCTACCTACCACTGCGGGAATGGGATTAGTTTTTATATTACATATTGTCAAATTGTCGTCGACGATTATCTGTCAGTGCTGAAAGAAGATGATTCATTGTAAAATATAACTAACTAACTAACTAACTAACCATCACGCCGCTTCCCCGCAGGGGTAGGCAGAGAGAATCGAACGCCACACCACTCTGTCTTTGCAAACATTCTTTGCCTCTTCTACATTCATGCATCTCCTCATACATACCCGACGATTATTACGACTCCTGACCCGGCCGCTTTCAAGTATTTGACATACCTGATTGTGCCAAGTTTTCCTCGGTCGTCCTCTGCTTCTTTTTCCAACTACATTCGCCCCATAAATTTGTTTAACCGTTCTTTCTTCACTCATACGCTCCACATGTCCAAACCATCTCAACACACCTTTCTTAATTTTATCGATAATGCTTATCTCAGCCTTACATTCTTTCTTTGTTTCATCATTCGAACATCTATCAAACATCGTTTTGCCACACATTCGTCTGAGGGATCGCATTTCGACTGCATTCAGTCTGCTTTGTAAAATATTACGAAATCAATTAGCATGTTTATGAGCCAAGATTAACGACAGCTAATTTACATAATAAAATAAATATTTCTACGATATTAAAAATATAGCAATAAAATAAAAACAAGAAACTCGACCTTGCCAGGGTACACGCCATAAGGTCGAGTTTCCATTCAACATCTAATATCATTGTAATAGACAAACACGACCGACGGTTCACGGCCGCGTGCAAGCCGTTCTCGGCTCTGTTGAATTAACAGGATGTAAGAAAAATGACACATGTAGAATATTGCTTGAATATATATTTTTTCTGCGGTGCTAAATATAGAGAGCTAAAAGTTTATTAAATTTATGTAAATTTGTAAATAAAATATATTTTTTAGTTAAAATCTACCATATATAATGTATGTGTATCTGTAAGTCTCAGTCTGGTTAAATAAAAGAAATAAAATAGAAAAGTACAAAATTCAATAATTAAAAATTTCACAATGCTTGTCAAGTAATAAAAATACTAATTAAAATCCATGGAAAAAACAATACAATCAAAAACATTGAAAATTCTGTGAAAAGTGACAGGAGCTGTTAAGAAGCACGTTGTCCACCATGATAAATTTTTAGTTTTCCGTGTGTGGCTGTGACTCTTAGCAGATGGCGCTGCCATTGTTGTTAAAAAAACTGTTTTTCGAAAAAAGTATGTTTTAATCTCTTATGGGTGTATATGAAAATAGACGTATTTTTTTTCAATGCAACGTTGTTTTTTTATAAAATAAAACTCCAAATGTAATTAACCACTTACATTTTGGTAAAATTTCCCAACCGGTTTCTACAAGCACCATGTCATCTTCAGGTATGTGATGGATGACAAGGTTCTTGTCAAAACCGGTTGGAAATAATTACCAAAATAAAAGTGATTAAAAACAAAGTTGGAGTCTTATTTATAAAAGTTTATAAAATGTGCCACAACGTATCAGCAAACAACCTTCAAAAAATTTAATTTTACATATTTGACATGTCAATATATGTAGATGAAGAAGAATATGGAAGCCACACTACTCATGATTATTTCATGGCGAGTTTTGTGTCACCCTGTATACAGAGTAAAATATTTATGTTTCAACACACGCGACAAGGTAACATAGCACTTCGGTAATTAGTAATTAGAGCTCATTACTATTCAGCAGCAGTTGTCACGTAAGTACAATGTACACAGTACAGTACAGTACAGTACACACACGGCCAGATAGCTGGAGATGGTAATGAGGTGTTTCGTGAAAAGAAGAAAATTCACATCCGCTTGTGTCAAGCCGTGTGTTCAGTAAACGACATCATAATGCTGTGTAAATTTGCACACATTAGTATAACGCAAAACTCTTCAATACCTTAGGACAGTGGTTCTTAACCTGGGTTCGGTGTGCCGGTCTCCTTTTTTTTTTAATTGGGCAATTTTTTAGTCCGGCAATCCATTTTTTTTTTAAATAAAAGCCACTACGACAGTTTTGCGTGATTGAGTTCACGCGCACCGTGATCGCACACCGACCGAGCGCACCAATCCGAAGAAAGATGTCCAAAAGCACAAGCCAATCATCCGTTTTATCATGCTAACCGGACTGCCGGACGGTAAAATTCCGATAAACATAAGGGATGCAAGATCTCTTATGTTTATAAAATTATACTCATTTTTATAAAAAATAAAAATAAAACTGTAGTAAGGCGCATATCTGAACTGGTCTTTGAAAGGGAAGTCACTGATTTGCAGTAAATATTTATTATTTTGTTTTCATGTGAAAATTAATGGTTTTGTTATTTGTTGGTTTTGTGCACCTATGTATAAATATGAAACTATGTTTTGAATTAAAAAAAATCGTATTTTATTTTCCAATCGATCTTTGTCAGACGGGTGGAATTTCTAATTTAACATACTCAACCTATTTAGGATTGTATTAGACTCGTGAAGTGTTTATAACAGCCGATATAATCGTTATTTCCATTCATCATTTTCTTTTGCAAAATTCGCTATGTTTGTAAGTTGGCAATGAATGACGTCACAAAAACGATGGTGATTTTTTATTTTGGTAACATTGCTAGATTACTGGCGGCTCTATTTGTTGATGTCTATGTTCCACCCTCCCATCACCCCCCTCTCCCTTCATATTTGTATAACACAAATGGTAGTGTAGTGGTAAACAAACAATCCACACTTCTACTATTACAGCTCTATAAACCATAGACAATATATCATATGACGTCATAAAACGTACGATGACAGAAATTTGATGACGTATGCGAACGCACGTTTTTCGTTTTATAAAAATATCTTAAGTTAAAACCTTCATATATCCTTTATTTCTCTACATATTTAAAAAAGAATGCTACCGATAGTCTTGTGATTTTTCGTATTAATTTACTAGGCAATCATCACATATCGCTCACTCCTTTCAAGAACGTCATAAATAAAAAAAACTTGATTTTTCAGCAGAACGTTTTTAAAGTTGAAAAATATAATACAATGTATTAAAAATAAATATCAAGCCACTTGTTGAACTTTTTACTGTGCAACAGATCTTTTTAGGTAAAACCTTAAGGTTTTTTCTCCATTTGAAAAATATTTAGTATATTTAAAAACAATGGTTAAACAAGACTTTTTCTTCAAAATGCAAAAACAACACTTTCTGCCCTGTAGCGGGTAAATATTAAGTTAAAAATATGCCTCTTTTGCTGGGATATAGTATATTTTCTGGGCATTCCGAAAACATGCACAACTGAAAATTGACGATTTTTGATTTATGACGTTGTTGAAAGGAGTGATCGATATCGTGATATTTATCTATTAATGGTTCGATACGTCCAATACGGTTAAGAACCACTGCTTTAGGAGTACATAATGGAAAATAAAGCAATACCTCGTCGAATGACATAATGTGTGTTGCGCAAATTTATCAAGTCATTTATAATTTTAAAATTACAGAACTGAGAGTAGATTTCCATAATTGCTGTTTATGCTAACAACATTTTCAGTGTGTCCAAATACTTGTCCACAAAATCTGGATTATCTCCAATTACAGGAGTAATTTTCATATTATTTTTTGACATCTCATCAAATATGAAGAAGAATATGGAAGTCTAGGCATTTACGAGGCTGACGACCGTCATAGGCTGGTTTAAGTGATCACTTTACACACGTGTTACATTTTATTATTTTTAGCTTATAATTTGACCAGTTAATTTCGTTACAACATTTTGAGTGTGTCCAAATACTTGTTCACAAATCTGGATTCTTTGATGAGATGTCAAAAAGTAATATGAAAATAACTCCTATAATTAAAGATAACCAGATTCGTGAACAAGTATTCGGACACACTCAAAATGTTGTAAATAAAAATTGAAAATGATATTTTCTGGCGTTTCTCATGTCGCTCACTCCTTTCAAGAACGTCATAAATCAAAAATCGTCAATTTTCAGTTGTGCATGTTTTCGAAATGACCAGAAAATGTTCTATATCCCGGCAAAAGAGGCATATTTTTAACCTGATATTTACCCGCTACACGACAGAAAGTATTGTTTTTGCATTTTTAAGAAAAGGTATTGTTTAATTATTTCTTTAAACATATTTAATATTTTTCAAATGGAGAAAAAACCTCATGTTTTACCTTAAAAGATCTGTTGCACAGTGAAAAGTTCAGTAAGTGGCTTGATATTTATTTTTAATACATTGTATTATATTTTTAAACTTTAAAAACGTTCTCCTGAAAAATCGAGTTTTTTGGTTTATGACGTTCTTGAAAGGAGTGAGCGATGTATTTTTTTATTTTATTTTATTTTATTGGAAGGAAGAACAACAGTTACAATATATGATAAATAAGAATACAAAAAATAATAACATGAGTACCAATTACAGCTCTTCCCAACTATGCATAAGAGAATTATATATTAAAGAAGAGACATGTATATGATAATAATCCAGGATTCGGACCTCACATACTAATTAAAGATATATTATTAGATTAAAACCAATATTTTTAGCTTTTCCACTTTATTTTTATTTGACCAGCGACCGGGTTTCGTCGTCACCGACATCATCAGACTGGTGGGAGGCTATACAAATTGATATGTTATATATAAAACAAGGCAGGAGTTGATAACCATTGATACAAATTGTTATGTTATATATTGTTTTATATATAACATAACAATTTGTATAGCCTCCCACCAGTCTGATGATGTCGGTAACGACGAAACCCGATCGCTGGTCGAATAAAAATAAAGTGGAAAAGCTAAAAATATTGGTTTTAATCTAATAATATATTAAAAATGCAATTCCATCACGAAGTGTCAGTGGATAATATAAATCTAATTAAAGAGTTTCTGCTCAATAAAAAGGTTCTTTTCATCTAACCAATAGATGTCACTAGTGAAGTTCTAATGATTCAAGAACAACGATACGACATATGTAGTTATTATGATTATTTGTCTACTCGCTCCAGATTAAAGTTTTCGATAGAATTTTTCAGCATTATGCACACATAAATTTGGTCAGAAATAGCAGACTAACACATGAGGCGTTGGGGCGCATGCGCGCTCCAACACTCGGCCTGCTGATGTCTGCACAGAAGAGCTGCGGCCACGTGTTTCGCGAGTCTGCTAAAGAGAAACAACAAATATCGAGAGGAGAAAATACCATCGCCTTCGAAGGCCAGAGGATTGAAAAATTACATACAAAGAAGGTATAGTGCGATTTTTCACAAGGTAACTAACAGTAGAGTGCCAGTGCCGACCAGTGGCGTGCACAGAGAATTAACCCATAAGCCTACTTGTCGCCAAACGTTGGCGGTAGGTATGTTTTTACATTCGAATAACAGCTAAATTTTAAGCCACGTCCAAATCAGTGGTAATTCATATTATAAAGATACTTTAGTGTGATATCTACAAATCAGTAAAGAAAGCTTTTTGTAATGCATTATTTCTTATAATTTTTATACAAATTTACTGACGACACTTGACCAAAGATGTCCCTGTAAGGATAGAATTATCCTTTTGATTGAAATGTCAACTAAAATCAGTTAGAAATCAAAACTTTACATCCCAGGTATAATGTTTTCTTGAGTTATTTTTCAAGTTTTCTTGTTAATTTATCACATTTCTGATCTAGACACACGATACAATACGTGTATAATAGTTATATGTACCATATTTATTGGTAAAACAGTCAAAGTTATAATTTTATGAGATTTTGTTGAATTTGAACGCCGTTGACGCCTCAAACACGCGAGCGTTGTGATTGGTCGGACTGTTTTGTACCAAAAAAACATCAATCTGTTTAGTGCGCGGTACCTTTTTCTGCATTTAAAGATTATTTCTATGTTTGTTCTCGTTTTATCAGGTGCAAAATATTAGCGCCTCATTGTTTGACAAACCATATCACCTTCCTTCCGGGCGGGGTAACTTTCTTACTTGCGGGGATACATTCAATTAGTGTATTTATATACATGTTTTGAAAAAAAACTGATATGCGGATGGGTTAATTAGAGTAGGCAATAGAGGTAAGCTGGTACTACTTACTAGGGTAGGTAGTAGAGGTAGGTAGTAAGGTAGGCTAGGTACTGCTTAGTAAGGTACTGGTTGCGTTTTCACATATCGCTCACTCCTTTCAACAACGTCATATATCAAAAAACTCGATTTTTCAGGAGATCGTTTTTAATGTTTAAAAATATAATAAAATGTATTAAAAATAAATATCAAGCCACTTATTGAATAGATCTTTTTAAGTGAAACCTAATTTTTATTTCCATTTGAAAAATATTTATACTTACTTATGTTTAAAAAAAATTAAACATTACATTTTCTTCTAAATGCAAAAACAACACTTTCTGCCCTGTAGCGGGTAAATATAAAATTAAAAATATCTTAATTTTATCGATAATGCTTGTGTCAGCTTTGCATTCCTTCCTTATTTCACTATTCGAACATCTATCATACATCGTTTTGTCGCACATTCTTCTGAGGGATTGCATTTCAACTGCATTCAATAGAAATGCGATCAATGTTGACTTAAATTAAAAAATATCATAGCGTGATATATGATTATATTAAACCGCATTCCACTGGGTCACCTCATTCCAACAAAACTCGTTTATCTGACTTTAAAATATTGTTTTTGATAGTTGAAATATACAAAAAGTCTATGGACATGTTTATATTTTCATATGTATTGAAAATATTATTGAATTTGTTTGAAAATACGCCTAGAAGATGCGCATAACACCCGTAAAAAAACAAACATCAAAATATAAGATTTGTTCTGACAATTTCTTGGTGGAACTGTATTTTATATAATAAAACAACAACCACATATCGCTTACTCCTTTCAAGAACGTCATAAATAAAAAATCGTCAATTTTCAGTTGTGCGTGTTTTCGGAATGCCCAGAAAATGTACTACATCCCAGCAAAGAGGCATATTTTTAACTTAATATTTACCCGCTACAGGGCAGAAAATGTTGTTTTTGCATTTTGAAGAAAAGGTATCGTTAAATTATTTTTTTAAATATACTAAATATTTTTCTAATGGAGAAAAAACCTTCAGGTTTTACCTTAAAAGATCTGTTGCACAGTAAAAACTTCAATAAGTGGCTTGATATTTATTTTTAATACATTGTATTATATTTTTAACACTAAAAACGTTCTCCTGAAAAATCAAGTTTTTTTTATTTATGACGTTCTTGAAAGGAGTGAGCGATATGTAAACTCTCCGGTGGTCTCCGGTGGCATGAATTTCGTGTTTGCGATTATCCCCTTAAATTAATTTAGTCAGAAAAAAATATCTAAAATCATTATTGTCAATCCCTGCCTTATTGTGATTACAAAATAAGAAATTTGTCCAGCCTCCCAGCAGATGATGTCGGTATCGACGAAACCCGGTCACTGGTAAAATAAAATATATGTGGTAACAACTATAATTTTTTTTTTATCTTATTAAATACAGTTCCACTAAAAAATATAGATACAAAACTTAATAAATTAACGTTTCTTAAATAAGTATAAGTTTTTTTGCACATTCGCTGTTCTTCACCTGTCTTCGCCTATTAACTTTATTTACTTGCATCGTTTTTCATCCCGACCAACGCCTACGGATTATAAAGAAGTTGAAATATACGTTTTGAACAATATCACTACATAGTCTGTTTTTGGTTGGTTGAAAGATATTGCTCCTTAGCAACAAGCCCGCTTATGTTCATATTTCTTTTCTGTACACGAAGTTTAAATAAATAAATAAAAATATCTTCAATTTTCAGTTGTGTATGTTTTCAGAATGCCCAGAAAATGTACTATATCCCAGCAAAAGAGGCATATTTTTAACTTAATATTTACCCGCTACAGGGCAGAAAATGTTGTTTTTGCATTTTGAAGAAAATGTATTGTTTAATTATTTTTTTTTAAATATAATAAATATTTTTCAAATGGAGAAAAAACCTTCAGGTTTTACCTAAAAAGATCTGTTGCACAGTCAAAAGATCAATAATAGGCTTGATATATATTTTTAATACATTGCATTATATTTTTAAACTTTAAAAACGTTCTCCTGAAAAATCTAGTTTTTTTGATTTATGACGTTCTTGAAAGGAGTCAGCGATATCGTCCCAGAGAATTTCTAATAATTACTAAAATATTATTTTTGACATCTCATCAAAGATGAAGAAAAATATCGTTGTCATACAGGAGAAAGTGACCAAGTGCATTGTTTAACAAAAACGTGATCATCGACTATTTGCTATATTACTAGTTTAATATTGCCCTGAAAAAATCCCAAAGGATTTTAAACTTGGAAGTATAATATATTGGCTTAGTAAAAATGACTAACTGCATTGATGTTTATTTTCTTGCCAAGCAAAAGTGACATAAATGGTCCTCCTGAACATTTTACGTTTTGATATTTGGTCACTTTCTCCTGTACGACTACGATATAGAAGTCTGGGCATTTACGGGGCTGACGACCGTCATAGGCTGGTTTAAGTGATCACTTTACACACGTGTAACATCCAATCCAAAATCCAGATTTCGTAAACAAGTATTTGGACACACTCAAAATGGTGTAAATTAATAAAATAATTTAAATGCTTACAAATGCATTGCGGCTGTCCAAACTCAAAACACAGTAAGGGACATTTTTTTGTAGTACGTTTTTTTTGCATTTTTGGTCTAAGTAGATTCTACTTAGTCCAAAAATGCAAAAAAAACGTACTACAAAAAATGTCCCTTACTATGTTTTAAGTTTGCCGATTGGGATCTGGGATTTCGGTACTGTAAACAAGTCCAAACCTGTCTTTTTTCTTTTTAGTGCAACATATATTTTATATGCTCCACTATTTTAGAATAATTACTACTATTTTAGTATAAAATACTGTTGGGACACATACGACCCACTATTGGGACAACATGTCCCAATTATTATTTTGTAATAATCAATAAATAATATTTACAACATTTTGAGTGTGTCCGAATACTTGTTATCAAATCTGGATTATTGTAAAAATTGTAAATAAATTATCTGGTCAAATTATAAGCTTAAACAATAAAAATGAAAATGGTATTTTCTGGCGTTTCTCATGTGTGTTATTATAATCCAGGATTCGGACCTCATATACTAATAAAAGAGTTTCTGCTCAATAAAAAGCTTATTATGACATCTGTGATGTCTCTAGTGAAGTTCTAGTGATTCTAGAAGTAGTATTCTTTAAGTAGAACTTCCAAAAATATATGTAGTGTGGTTGTCAATAATGGGTAGAATTGGTGAATGTTACACGTGTGTTAAGTGATCACTTAAACCATTATGACGGTCGTCAGCCCCGTAAATGCCCAGACTTCCATATTCTTCTAAATCTTCGATGATATGTAAAAAATAATATGATAATTTATTTTAATATTTTTTTCCCGTCAAACTAAATTAGCAATAAATATTTTATGCTATAAATATTTCATGGATTATTGAAATAAAAAATCGTATTGAAAGGGTTAAACAAATCATTTACTAGGAAATTAAATAACGACTACACCCCTTCCCCTCAATTAGTCCGTTATATCGAGGTTTTGCTGTAGTTTTTATTTAACTAACTAACCATCACGCCGCTTTCAGGGGTAGGCAGGGATAATAGAACGCCACACTATTCTGTCTTTGCAAATATTCTTCGCCTCTTGCACGTTTATGCAAATCCTCATACATAACCGCCGATTATTTCGACTCTTAGCTTGGCCCCTATTGAGTATTTGAAAAATCTGATTGTGCCAAGTTTTCCTCGGTTTTTACCTGCTTCTTTTTCTAACTACATTATAGTTGTCATTTTATTAAACAAAATGCGGTCCCACAAAGTAATGTTAGTAAAAAAATATGTATTAATATTGAATGTAAATTATTGAATTAGAATAATCAAAATATTATACTACGTTACATTACTTTTTACTTTTAAAAAAACATACATAATTCAAACGATTTACTTGACAGTTGGAAATGATGAAAAACGAACAAGAAAAAACAATAATAAACACAAAAAAACGACTTCATTACCAAACTGAATACTGTTTCAACTAAAGGAAACTAATATACGTGATGATTTAGAAAAAAAAATACGTATATGCATGTAGACACAGTTTTATAACTCACACATTGACAGGATGTATGTTGATACTGTTAATTTACTTGTACCAACACAGGCTTGAAATACACATCCAAGTAAGTAATTTTAACGCGAATGTAAATAACGGCAGTGTTTACACTCCACATGAAAGTGGTCTTAATAAATTCGCTAAGAAATCGTTTGAAAACGGTTTCGATTAAAAAAACACACACATACACACACTAAACATAAGTAATTTTAACGCAAATGTAAATAACTGCACTGTTTACACTTGCGAACACGAACTAGTCCGAAAAGGTAATGGGTATCTTTTGAAAGTAGACGCGATATTGTTTTGGAAACTTGTGTAAATTGTCGCAATTTATTGTTGTGTTTACGCTGCGAGCGCGCGAACGGCCATCTTGGGATATTGGGCCGGTGGAGTTTGTATTATTATTATTTTGAGGTTATCGTGCGTTGGATTGATTCGGCGGACGCTGTTATCACTTTTCGCAATGCGCGCTGCCCGCGGACCGGCTTGCGCGTTACTGGAATCTGGTACGACTGTTCAAGTACAAATTTACAACACTCGCGTATGGACAAACAGCGGGCCTTATCACGGCATGAGCTGCAAGCTGAAGAACCAATACGCGGCATCATCATCATCATCAATACGGAGGTCCTCACCAAATCGTTATATTTCCATTATAAATGATTTTTACAAATTGATTAGCCAATAATTACACATCGTGATATTTATCCACTATGAAAACCAACATATTATGTTGACTTTTTTTTAAATTTATTATTAGATTAAAACCAATATTTTTAGCTTTTCCACTTTTTTATTTGACCAGCGACCGGGTTTCGTCGTTACCGACATCATCAGACTGGTCTGATGATGTCGGTAACGACGAAACCCGGTCGCTGGTCAAATAAAAAAGTGGAAAAGCTAAAAATATTGGTTTTAATCTAATAATAAATTAAAAATGCAATTCCATCACGAAGTGTCAGTGGATAATATAAATCTATTATGTTGACTTATTTACTGTGCGATTTGAGTTGCAAATACATATGTGGAGGTCCTCACCAAATCGTTACATTTCCATTGTAAATGATTTTAAGGAAACAGAAATTTTAGCTTGTAAAATTGTTAACATTTGGTGCTATTTAATGATTTTATATTGGTTTTTAAACAGGATTGGTCACGTTTTATCGCAACTTTAATTAAGATTTCGAAAGAATACAGTAAACAGAACAGATTTGCCTTTAAAGGTTTTTTGTGCAATATTGGAAATGTTACTTTTTGGTAATAACCTCCACATTTGTGGTCTTTTATAAAAAAAATTGTAAAAAGTAATCACTTAAATCAGCTTGTGACATTCGTAAGCCTAGTAAAAGCCCAGACTTCTATACTCTTCTTGATCTTTGTTGAGATATAAAAAAATAATACATTTCGTTTTGCTAAAGGGAATCCGTTGAGCCACAAAGAGTTACCGGCTGAGTCGATGGGTGCTTTTCAAGCACTGTTATTATCTAATTGGAAATAATGGTAGCATTTGTATTACGAGAGCGACGTAATCAATTGGGTAATAATTCTTCCCAGACGGCAGTGTCGTTCAATAGATTAAATGGGGACCCCGCACAGAGCCTAGGATAAGGTATGTTGCATTGTACAACATGCATGCTTAGTGATTTAATTATCATAGCGGTTGTTGCACATTCTTCAATAAATCACGTATCGAAAATTTATTTATTTTATTATTTCTTCTTCTTGTTCTTCTAACCCTTATCCACACCCCAATGGTGCATATGGCACTGCATCGTATAGAAGCAGTGTTATCTTGATTGTTAAATACACGAAGAAAAGGTGATCAGCCTTCCACTTCAGGTACCAGTCCAGGGTCATATTAACTAAATATTAGACTGAAAAATCACTAATATTTATTTTGACCCTCTTGGGAATCAAACCCGGGACCTCCAGCATAGCGCGCTAACCACTACGGAGGCGGACTTTTACTTTAGCAATAAAACAAAATATTGTTATTCTATTCCTTCGCTTTATAACTAGCTGTTTCCCACCACTCGTTACTGTGACTCGGTCTGGTTGAATAAAATAAAAAAAAATAAGAGAGAAAGCATAAATTTTTAATAAATTTTATTTCGCAATGCTTGTACCTACAAGTATTGTGAAATTTAACATATTAGATGTAATATTTTAGGAGCTATAAAAAAACACGCTGTCCGATATTGAGTGGTTATAGTACTGGATATATTGCTACTGCGGTCAACAGATGGCATAACTATTTCAATTTATGTAAAGCAGTAAAAACACACGCGTATTCGAATGCAACTTCTTGTTGAAAATTCAAAGCAACCGGTGAATAGCTAAAGAAGATTTTGAACAAATGATTAAATTGATTTAAATATCGCGTTTCAGGAAAGCTTTTAACACCCAAAACATATATTTTTTAACCATCATAAGTAAATTATATTTTATCAATATACACACAGGTTCCAAGGAGACACAAGATACAGAGAAGCATCAAACATAGCACATATGTAGAGAATTGATTTTATGTTTTTCAAATAATTGATTCTGAACTTGACAACTTCTAGTTAAAAAAAATTACTAATATTTCTGGGAGCGACTGCATTTTGAATAAAAAAGATCAAATATTTTCACTTAATTTTCAAGTGCGTCAACATTATTTTTTATTTACGCAATTGCATTTATTGTGTATTTAAAACTAACCGAGCAAACAATACTAACTGATAGTACTCAAGGCTGACGCAATAACGTTATTGGAGCGGAATCAATTTTCCAATTTTGTTCTTTGTTATCAAACTCGCTGTGTGATATTTACCCGTAATCTAACTGTTTTTAACACTAAACATCGCGTGGAAAAAAACCAAGCCGGGTAAAAAGGTACAAACATTACATGCCTAGAAATTAACACAACTAGATGATAACCTATTTATTTTACAAAGAGCCTTAAAACTATTAATTAATTAATCAATTACTTGTTTCTCAGGGATAGAGAACTAGTTTCGCATAATTTTAAATAATCATTTCGATGCTGACATATATTTTTACTCTTTCTTAACGAAAAATGCATTGTTTTATTTACTACTTAGATCAGTGGTTCTGAACCGGTGCTCCGCGTAGTTATGAAAACCAACATTTTATGTTGGCTCATTTACTGTGCGATTTGAGTTGCAAATACATATCGCTCACTCCTTTCAACAACGTCATATATCAAAAATCGTCAATTTTCAGTTGCACATGTTTTCGGAATCCCCAGAAAATGTTTTATATCCCAGCAAAAGCGGCATATTTAAAACTTAATATTTACCCGCTACAGGGCAGAAAGTGTTGTTTTAGCATTTTGAAGAAAAGGTATTGTTAAATTTTTTTTTATATCCTAAATATTTTCAAAATGGAGAATAAACATTCCGGTTTTACCTAAAAAGATCCGTTGCACAGTAAAAAGTTCAAAAAGTGGCTTGATATTTATTTTTAATACATTGTATTATATTTTTAAACTATAAAAAGGATCTCCTGAGATCTAGTTTTTTTTTTATTTATGACGTTCTTGAAAGGAGTGAGCGACATGTCGGGCTGACTATATAGACCTCATCAAAGGAGTTTTGAAAACACTGCAGGATTTCTATCAAATAAAAAAAACGTGCCTTACTTAATTAAAAGCAAACGAAAATAAAATGGGAAGACGTATGAATGTGAAAAAGGCGAAGATTGTGT
The DNA here is from genome assembly GCF_059751285.1 of Brachycentrus maculatus. NCBI lineage: Eukaryota > Metazoa > Arthropoda > Insecta > Trichoptera > Brachycentridae > Brachycentrus > Brachycentrus maculatus. Next base: position 52,311 of record NW_028280962.1, on the reverse strand, counting down.
GCAAATACAAATTGGTGTGGCGTTCTATTATCTCTGCCTACCCTTTCGGAGATGCGGCGTGGTGGTTAGTCAGTTAGTTAGTTACTATATAAAATTCACGAGTATAAATACGTCAATAAAAAACATTTAATGCAATAAATTATTTAAAATATTTTCCGTTGATGATATTTTTGTCAAATGAATATTTTTGTCAAAATATTTTTTTAAAAATCAAAAGTATGAGTTTGAAAGAAAAATCGTAATTTTAGTACAGGTGGTTGGCCGTACAAATTTTCTACAATCATTAATAAAGAAAAAAAAAATCAAAATTTTAATACGGGTGGTTGTCTGTACGAATTTTCTATATTCATTAGCATTAATTTTCATATAATTTTTCTCTGAATAATGAAATGTATTCGGCAAAATTTCCACAATTAGGTAAAAACGCTTATAAAAAATCGGGAAAATGTTATGCAATAAAAGTCCGACATCTATCGGAATTATCCGTAAGTTTTTCAATGAACAGTTTATACTATTGAAATAGAGATGGCGTTAGTTGTGCAATAAGGGATATTCAATGATTTTATGACGGCCATAAAATGTTGTGGTTATTTGAATGCGGAAACCCATTTGCTCCTTGTTTATAGGCTGTTAAATATTCAGTGCTATTTTATTTGATGTCGGATAAAAAAGTAATCCCAAGAGACAAACGTCTGAAAATAATTCATTTAAATGGTAAGTGTAAACTTTTGCGGTATCTTCAAGTAGCGTACGACTACAGCTATGCAACCTCGAGTACCCTAGTCATTGCTGTTTTTTCTTTTTCGTCTTATGTAGTACATACTATTCCTCTTTTATTTCATTTCCCAGGTATTTAGTAGGAACCCTATTTGAGATGCTATTACCTTGAGCTCCTTAACCTACGTCATCTGCATGCTATTTCAGACATATTCCACTCCTATATGTATTTCACTGAACGGTTTCATCGGTACTAAATATTGAATAAAAACCTACCTCTTCTTCCAACGAGACAGGAAATTGGGTGATCGGCTTGACTGCGACATCGTCTAGAGCTTGTTGTCTTCTGTAAGTGAAAATGGAGTACATCAATTAATGGAATTATTAATTTGATTACCGATAAATTTCAGCATAACGAAAAACTAGCAACTCTCGCAAACGTACCGCTAATATCAAAAGTCGTTATGTCATTTTTCTTAACTAACTTCGAATATATCGGACAAACAATCCGGTCAAATGTAAAAAAAAAACCAAAATGTCCTGTTAATTATATATGCCTAAAATCGAGTGTCGCTGCTTGTATTTTTTTTAGCAGCTATGATAATCACATCATACGTCTAGCACTAGAATTTGAGATATAATGCCGTCTTGCTTGTAGACTGCATCTAGTCGGAGTAACAACAATACTGCCAAAGATGAAGTTATCAGTTGTAAGATCACATCTCGACGATCTAATAATATTTATTTACTATTCATCAGATGACGAAGTTCAACTACATAATACGTATTTTCCCAATTTTAGAGAGTTGATTATTAAATAAAAAAAAACAGTAAACTTGAAAAGTGCAATCAAAATATTTGATTCCGTTTTCAAAGCAAGATTACCGAAAGCAAGCGCGTCGATATCAAACAGAAATGTCACTTCACGACGAGTATCCGAAGATAAAATGCAGATTTTTGTATGTGATTTGCATTAATTATTTATTTCTAAATACTATTTCTAAAATTAAAACAAAAAACATTTTTTTTTGTTTTAATTTTATTTAATAAAAATAACAGACTTTCGGCTTCAACCACCCTACCTTCGGGTTATTTTCAGCCATATTTTTTATAAACAAGCAAAAAACCACAACGTTTGCTGTCACAAAATATAGTCATGAAGGTAGGTATGAAACGTAACAAAAAATTGTCAGTGTATCCGGTACGCATTAAATATTTTAGGAACAGATATCTTTTCTCGTGCGCGTAGGTTATACGGGTTAGCGCGGAATGGTGAAGATAAACCGCGCGTATCACGTACGTTCGTATGTGTAGGACGGTTAACGGACACCCCCCCCCAATATGTACGTTATACCGAAGTTTTACTGTACATTGTTTGCGAGGGGATAAAAAAACAATCTCACAACTTGAAGAAAACTTAAAATGGAAGATATTAAAGAAAACTTACATAAAATATAAGAAGCGGTTTAGAGATTGTAAAATATAGAATGAAAGTCATGTATGCGGCGAGAGGAGAGGGTGCAACGGGCAACGTGCATGTAGGGGCGGGGGAGGTGTAATGCATATCAGGATTTTAATATTACTTCCAGGGTTGACTTTAGTGTTTCTCGGATTTATGGGTAGGTACTTAATCCTGAATTACAATACAGGGTTTTCGGAAAACACACAGAATTTTCGACTTGGGAAAAGCGTCTTAGTAATTTATACATGTATATGTATATTTGTATATTTCGCCTTCAATAAATATTTTAATTTTATAGTTTATTTATAGTGATTGGACGTACAATATCGTAAATAAAACAAGAATTAGAATATTTTTTAAATAATAAAATCACAGATTTTTAGGATCAAATAAGTTATATATTTTATTAAATCGGCATTTGATTTTAATATTAAAAGTATAAATTATGAGTTACACAAATTAAATGCCAAACCAATAAAAAAACAACTTAAAATATATATGTATATAGCTTTTCACACTTTTCTTCAATTTGATTGGGTCTGTGGTAATTTGAAATCTATAATATAAAATATAATATAAAATGCAGATTCATATAGGAATGTAATAAAAACTGTTACCTATATATATCTATATGTATTTAAAAAACAGCAACAAAAATAGTTACATTATTTAAAAGATTTATGAATTATGTAAGATTGTTGTTAAGAAATATTATGTATTATTCAAAATATCCTTTCGGCGTTTTTAATCTCATGGTTTTAGGAGTATTCTCAATAAATGAATGGGAAAAATAGGAAAAATAGGAAAAGGAAAAATGTGTTTTTAACCTGTTGTGAAATATTTTTTTATGCATACATGATTGTGCCTAGGTGACGTTGTCAATTATAGAAAGACCTACAACCTGAGGATGAGTAGAGCTGACCCCAACAGTCTACAAAGAGGAAAAGCTGGGATGGAGCCAGGAAGAAGAAGAGGATTGTGTTTTTGACTATTCTTAATGTACAAAAATTTTCATGATATACATGTTTATAACGTGAAGAAAATGTAGCATTTTAAAAAATTCGTTTTTGTGACAAATGATGCACGAATATTTAAATGTTCTCTAGTTTATAATAAGAATCAAGTTGTATTAGATTAGGATTGAATCATGACCTTCTTATTTGCAGTCAACAACGTTAACGACGTGACCACAGTCCGACTCTACAATAAACTTAACTAAATAATTTGAATGTATATTTACCGAAGCAAGATGACTCTGAAAACTGGTCCAGCGAGGCCTTTGATGATTGCAGAAGCGTTCAGATGACATCTTCCATGCAGAACTACTCCATTCACCTTTAAAACAAAAAAAATATTTATTAAAAAAAAAAACAACTATAAGGTTGGTTTCAATTAAAGGTAAATTAACATTCAACAAAGACCGAGGTTTTGCATTCGGTGAATAAGAGTATTGAATCCATACACTGTCCGGGTGTTATTACAGTAAAATATTTGACGGTTTCTCGTGTTCTTATGATATTTTATTTTATTTTTAATCTTTAAAAACGATCTACTGATAAATCAAGTTTTTTGATATATGACGTTGTTGAAAGGAGTGAGCGATATATGTAAGTAAAGTATAATTCAATCCAATAACCGTGTTTAATTTTGGATATCTTATATTATTTATTGATTCGACATTAACATTGTGGAAAGACGTGTTTATTTTTATTTAACTAACTAACTAACTAACCATCGCGCCGCTTCCCCGCAGGGGTAGGCAGAGAGAATAGAGCGCCATACCACTCTGTCCTTGCAAACATTCTTCGCCTCTTCCACGTTCATGCATCTCCTCATACATACCCGCCGATTGTTATGACTCCTAACCTGACCACTTTCAAGTATTTGGCATACCTGATCGTGCCGTGTTTTTCTCGGTATTTCAGGTTTTATTTTATTAAACACTTGAATATACCACTTTATGAGTTTTATTTATTTATACTAGTTTCGAAAACAGATGTTTTTATCTTCTGGTAAAAATTAAAACTAACAAACAAAAAATATATAAGTATTAAGGGTACATATAGGTTGATATATTGGTTGGATATATTGTATTACCCAACAATTCAATATAGAATTCTACCAACTGTCTGCAGTTACAATAAATTGAATTCCAATTGACTCCTTATTAACGTTGTATGCAAGAGTTTGAGTATATTTTATTATTATAATAGTGCATACCATTCGTTATAAAAAATGCGCACGATAATACTATGTCACGATGCGTTTTAAAGCGCAACAATAAATTACGAGGTCTCTTCAAAGAGTAAAATAAAAAGCTGCGAATGTATAGGAGTTCCTCCATCGCCTCTGAGTAAATAATCTCGGCTAGATGCGAATTAGTGCTTCCTGAAGCTGACCTTTGGGAAGACACAAATAGATCATATTATCATCGCTCCGATCATATATTCATTATCTCGAAACTCAACATCGCATATTTATCCAAAATATGTATATTGAGAAGCGTTCGCGTAGGAACATGTCTAGCGTCGGCTGCTACCGCGATTTGCACTCTGGTAGCTATATGAGTTATTTGATTTGTAATTTAACCATTGAGAATAAAGAATTCCAGTAGTGATCATGTCTTTAAGAACAGTGTCATTTTTAATTCATGGGTGAGAATTTTTACTCATGAATTACATGAAATTATAGTAACTTCAAACATAAAGAGTAAATCCACTCACAAGTAGGCATAGGCTATGAAACTTATGAAGTTGAAGCCTGAGTAAGGACATGATAAACGGTGTTGTATAAGCCGAAGCTAGATTTCAGAGTCACTTGGACGTTAGGTAATTTAAAAAATAAAACAGAGGAGAAAATATTTTTTTACAATTGAAATATAACTTTACAACATTTTGAGTGTGTCCAAATACTTGTTCACAAAATCTGGATTATCTCCAATTACAGAAGTTATTTTCATATTACTTTTTGACATTATTAGATGTCTCTAGTGAAGTTCTAGTGATTCAAGAACAATGTTTCAAAATTGGTTCATATATATAGAACTTCCAAGAATATGAGTACAGTAGTATGGTTGTCAATAATGGGTAGAATTGGTGAATGTTACACGTGTGTAAAGTGATCACTTAAACCAGCCTATAACGGTCGTCAGCCCCGTAAATGCCCAGACTTCCATATTCTTCTTCATCTTTTATGAGATGTCAAAAAATAATAATGTGACTGTCTAGCTAGATTTTTTTTAAATTTTGGGGCACCGGAAAGGGTTGAGCATGATGATGATGTTGATAGTACCCACCTCCAGGATCTCGTCCCCGACGAGCACGGCGCCGCCGCGGCAGGCCGGCCCGCCGGGCCTCACGCCGCACACGAAGACGGCCATGCGGGCGCGGTCGCGGTGGCCCGCCAGCGAGAGGCCCAGCCCCGCGGGCCCGCGCTCCAGCTGGACCGCCACCACGCTGTGCCCGAGGCCGGCGTACTTCTTGCGCACCTTGTCTGGAAACAAATATAAAAATATTAATGATATGTGTCGGGTTGTGGTCCCGTGGTCAGCGCGTCTCGGTTCGAACCCACTCTACCACAGTTTGAAACACGAAGACGAAGAAATTGAACCAATTGTTCAAGAAATTCCAATTCCCAAGCCAATACAATTCAAGACGCGTTTGCCAGCTTAAAGTGCCTCTCAGATTTTGCCAATACACATGAGGTCAAAGGTCTTTCACAGACTTTAAACTCTTTCCGCTATCAGTTGTGCAAGTCCCAAGTGGAAAACGTAAAACAAATGACAAATGAAATTTTTTTCTCAAAGAAACAATAAATATTTTCATTTAAATTTAATAAAAAATTTACTTGTATTGGCATAAAAAAAATTCCGTAATTTTTTATTCACCTGTTAAATTGAACACCTCCTTATATTGAACGTTTTTTTCAGTGCACTAGTGGTGTTCAATCTAACAGGTTTCACTGTATTTCTAATAATGATCCGCTTAGGCTCACAGAAACAGTATGAAATTGAAATATTTGTGCAAATAATAAATATCAAAAAACAACAAAAAAAACATCACCAATTAAAAAAAATATATATATTTTAAGCAATTTTTATTATTATTTCTTTAGTTAGCTTATATTACATTTAATACAAACTATTTTTTACATTTTTGTCCAAACACTTGTTCACAAATCTGGATTATTTCCAATTAGAATTTTTTTTTATATTACATACGTGGTTGTCAATCACGGGTAGAATTAGTGAATGTTACACGTGTGTAAAGTAATAATTGAACCAGCCTATGACAGGTCATAAGACCTGTAAATACTCAGACTTCCACATTCTTCCTCATCTATGTTGAGATGTCGAAATGTAAAGCAAAATTGTTTTAAATACCAACATAATATCGCTCAGTCTTTTCAAGAACGTCATAAATAAAAAATCGACAATTTTCAGTTGTGCATGTTTTCTGAATGCCCAGAAAATGTACTATATCCTAGCAAAAGAGGTATATTTTTAACCTTATATTTACCTGCTACAGGGCAAAAAGTGTTGTTTTTGAATTTTGAAGAAAAGGTATTGTTTTATTATTTTTTTTAAATATACTTAATATTTTTCAAATGGAGAAAAAACCTTCAGGTTTTACCTAAAAAGATCTGTTGCAAAGTAAAAAGTTCAATAAGTGGCTTGATATATATTTTTAATACATGGTATTTTATTTTTAAACTTTAAAAACGATCTCCTGAAAAATCAAGTTTTTTGATTTATGACGTTCTTGAAAGGAGTGAGCGATATATTTTCGACGATTGGGGTGAATAGGTTAATATGGTTACAATGAAGGGATGACCATTCCCCGAATTGACATTTTCCTTTTTATGTAGATAGTTTAGCGAATTAAACGGCGTTTTGAAATGGTTAAATGATAGTGAAATGCGAAACGATAAACACGACCGTATTAACTAAAGTTTCGGGAACCGCAGTAGTGTGTAGTTGTACGACTTGCCAACGCCAAACTTATTTCGTTCAAAACTTTGTTGATAAAATGTTCATCCGAGTAAATAGGATGCTCGAACATGCTTCCTGCGGTTGGCCAAGGGACTGTTTCATTTCAAATATATCGGGCAAAAGGTCTTTAAATATTAACAAAATGTAGCTAACCTATCTATATTTAAAAAAAAAAACTTCATGATCGGCATTAAAATTATTTTTCTTCAAACACTCATCTGCTTCCGATGATGCATAGGGCATTGCATCATATTAACCGCATCTTAATCATAATAATCATATCTGTAGTCAACCTCTTGGAAAAAAAAGTGGGTCAAAAAAGCCACCCTTCTTTTTCACTACTGTGTTTTTTTATCATATTTTGAAATATAATAAATCATTATAAAAAAATAAATTAAAAATATTAGAGGAGAAAAAAAAATAAAGGAAGAATGGATATATCTAGGCTGGTGTGGGAATAACCCGAGCTGGATTCGGGCAAATCAACATAAAAAGTTTCGTGTACGACGTGCCCGAACTGAATTCGGGCAAATCACTGTGTCAGCAAAATACCTTATCCGAATTGTATTCGGGCAAATCACACTAGGGTTTAACGCAGTATTGTGGAATTGTTTAATTGGCTTTATTATTATTAATTAATTAATGTAACTATTTTTGTTAATGTAATGTAATGTTTATTTTTGTAAATGTAATTATTTTTTATTCTATATATTTTTAATGTAAAGCTGTACAATTCCCGAACCAATACCTACTTTTTTTTTAAATGTCTTAATGAAACTATGGATGGAGCGCTCGGCTCGCTGAACTGACTATACGAATGCTCGCATCGTAACATGTTACGTTACGACCAAATGTGGAGGCCAATCACCACCCTAAAGAGTAACTAACTAAAACTAACTAACCATCACGCCGCTTCCCCGCAGGGGTAGGCAGAGAGAATCGAACGCCACACCACTCTGTCTTTGCAAACATTCTTTGCCTCTTCTACATTCATGCATCTCCTCATACATACCCGACGATTATTACAACTCCTGACCCGGCCGCTTTCAAGTATTTGACATACCTGATTGTGCCAAGTTTTCCTCGGTCGTCCTCTACTTCTTTTTCCAACTATATTCGCCTCATAAATTTGTTTAACCGTTCTTTCTTCACTCATACGCTCCACATGTCCAAACCATCTCAACACACCTTTCTTAATTTTATCGATAATGCTTATCTCAGCCTTACATTCTTTCCTTATTTCATCATTCGAACATCTATCAAATATCGTTTTGCCACACTGTCTGAGGGATCGCATTTCGACTGCATTCAGTCTGCTTTCATCCTTCTTTTGCCAACTCCATGCTTCGCTTCCATACATAAGGGTTGGAACCAGAACTCCATTGTGTACTGCCAGTTTAGCTTCCGCTGATAGATTTTTATTTGCTAAAACTGATTTTAGTGCACCATTCACTCTGTTCCCAGCATTCACTCTCCTTTCTATGTCTTTATCAATCTTTCCATCCCTAGAAAACATACTACCCAAATATATGAAATCATCTACCTGTTCCAAAATCTCCCCATTTACCAATATTTCACACTCAGATCTACATTCATCTCTTTCAAAAACCATGATTTTGGATTTGCTAAAGAGTATATCATCCCTAAAGATATCTTATATTTAAACTAGATAAGTTAAAAACTTTATCTGCATATTGGTCTTCTAAGAGCTGAAAAGTTGGGAGTTTGACATGCAATACGTTCATAAAATTTGATAGAATGTCATCCAATCATTTTCAAATAAATACTCTATGTTAAAACAAATACATAATTTCACCCGAACGTATTACTATCCGAAATCGCAAACAAGTCAATTTCGTTTTGTTCATGTATTGTGATCCTTATATATCTAACCGATTTTGCTGTTCAAAAAGTTTTCAAATTAAATATGTTGTTTACAACATTTTGTCAAATACTTGTTCACAAATCGGGATTATCTCCAATTACAGGAGTTATTTATCATATTATATTTTGACATCTCATCAAAGATGAAGAGGAATGTGGAAATCTGGGCATTTACGGGGCTGACGACCGTTATAGGCTAGTTTAAGTGATCACTCTACACACTTGTAACATTAACCAATTCTTCCCAATATTGACAACCACATCACTCAAATTCTTGGAAGTTCTATATATATGAACCAATTTTGAAACATTGTTCTTGAATCACTAGAACTTCACTAGAGACATCTATTGAAGAAAAAAATCGTTATTCAAATATTTAAAATCTAATTATTCAATAGAAAATACTAATAAATTACTAAAAAAATTAATTTTATAGTTTATTGAAGTAAAAAGTTAATTGCCTCTCCTGTAAGATAGTCCTCTAAGTTAATATAAACAGTAAAGAAAGTATTGCATTCACCTGATAATATGCATGAAAATACTACGTTGCGATCCACTTTAGTTATCAATTAATTCATTATTATTTTGACATCTCAACATAGATGAAGAAGAATATGGAATTCTGGGTTCCCAGACTTTTATATTCCTCTTGCATGTTAGGATGTCAAAAATGTATTTGGGAACACTCAAAATGTTGTGAATATTTCAATTTTATTGAAAACTTAGTCCATTTTTTACTTGAACTTTTGCGGTTTTAACCCCTATAGTTTTTATAAAAAGATTTTCCTGGCTATGACAATACGAAATTCTATTGTATACATCTGCATACTGGAGTCAAAATGGATTTTGTGACTTGATTGCTATTGAACTAACCAATTGAATTAAAATCAGCCTCCTGCTCTTCTCTGCTCTCCGGGGTAACCTAGTTGCAATCAACTCAATCAAATAGACTTGAACATTTTTTGCTTCGAGAAAAATACACAGTTCCATTTTTTATCATTAACCTAGCCGGCTCGAACAGGGGGATTGAAATCCCCCAAACATGAATTTTATTTCTTTAACTTTAGTATCATAATAGCTACTTACTCCATATTTTATGAAATCTTACAAATAATATTGATGATTTTTTTATTTATTTTTTTTTATTTTAATGATTTCAAATCGTTAAATGTTTCCAATTATTGTTTTAGATCAAAAGCACAATGATTAATTACCGCGAGTTCTACGTTCTTATATGTGGAGGTCCTCACCAAAACGTTACATTTCCATTATAAATGATTTTAATGTAAATGTAATGTAATGTAAAGTAATCAGGAATTCTAGCTTGTAAAATTGTTACGTTTTGGTACGATTTAAAGTTTTCACATTGGTTTAACACAGGATTTATCACATTTTGTTGCAACATTAATTAATATTTCGATAGAGTATACAGTAAACAGAACAGATTTGCATTTAAATGATTTTTTCGTGCAGTATTGGAAATGTAACTTTTTGGTGAGGACCTCCACATACATATATCCATCCGCCTCGCCGTGTGTTAAGCTACGGTGCTGGAGGTCCCGGGTTCGATTCCTAGGGGGAGGGGAGTTGAAAATAAATATAAGTGAATTTACTTTTCTAATGTAAATTTAATATCACCCTGGATTGGTCTCTGAGGCGCAAGAGTGATTAACTTACCTTCATGTAATTAACTATCAAGATAGTGCCCTATGCACCATTGAGTGCGGATAAGGGTTAGAAGAAGAAGATATATTATTTTTTATTAGTTATTTTCATTTCACGTTATTTCTTTCACTCTAATAAAATGGTATTACCACAAGGAGAGAGAGAGACAATTATGTAGATTACTCCGCTTTCGAGTGACCGATTTCTGGCCTCTCACTTATCAGATGGCTGCTGTCAGTCGGCGTTTGACGGCGCGCTGGGATAACATGGAAATTGTGACTCGAGTTACAAGCTGCGTACTACAATTTCCATACACATATGAACTGGGGTCTTTTTTTACCCCGCTTAGGATCACGTGTATTTTTCGAATAATCAGTACGTAAATATAAAAAATGGCTTAGAATTCATTGTAGATAGGTACTTTACAATATTAAAATTTGCAAGATTCATTAAATGGCTATACTAAAATTTGCCTAAAACATAATAAGACATCCCCTTTATTCATCGTTTGCAATAATTTAACATTGTTGATGATAATATTTAAGAAAATCATAAACAGGGGTTGTCACGAACAAAGCCTTTTCAGTGTAAACTGAAAGCCCATCAAAAGTTATGAAGTTTCAGGAGCTAAACCTGACCGACCTTCCCTTACACTCTGCCTATTATTCTACAATATTTGCATATAAACGGAATAGGTGATGCTGAAACTGTGAGATTCTGGAATCAATGACCCGATCCACCTTTCATATTTGCATGAGTAGGATAAAATCCAGCGTTTGTAATGTAAATTTATATAAATCCAAATTATAATTAGTAAATTCCACATTTTTACGTATTTTTAATATTATTCGATTATATCCTTGTTTTATTACTAAAATTTCAAATAGTAGTTATGAACTAATAACAACATTTTGTTTGAATGTAGAAATTTCACTTTAGTCTTCAGTTGACCTGATGATGGAATGGTTTATTGAGCAAAAACTCTTTTATTTGTATATGGAACTTCCAAGAAGCTGAGTAGTGCGGTTGTCAATCATGGGTAGAATTGGTGAATGTTACACGTTTGTAAAGTGATCACTTAAACCGACTTATCATGTGTAAAAGTCCTCACCAAAACTTTACATTTCCATTTTAAATGATTTTAAGTTTTCAGGAATTCTAGCTTCTAAAATTGTTACGTTTTGGTGCGATTTAATTATTTCAAATTGGTTTAACACAGGATTGGTCATGTGTTGTCGCAACTTTAATTAAGATTTTGATAGAATGCAGTAAACAGAACATATTTGCATTTAAATGACATAATAATAACATTTTTTGTATTTGACAGTCGTAAGCCCCGTAAATGCACAGACTTCCATATTCTCCTTCATCTACATATGTTGAGATGTCAAAAAATAATATGAAAAATAACTGCTATAATTGGAGATAATCCAGATTTGTCAACAAATATTTTTAGACACACTCAAAATGTTGTAAAATGTAAAAATACGTGTCCTAACTCTGTAAAATATTAAAATAATATTTAAATATAAAACAGTGAAAAATATTTCAAAAGCGCCGTGTAGTTATCACAACTGCAACTGACGTGTAGTTCAAAAACCTCCCTTAACAGCGAAGCATTTATTTCAGTAAACCTGCTTAGCAGTTGTACTGCTCTCGAGAATGTAGGTTATATCATCATCCCTTCCTATTTTCTCACCCCCTCCCCTCTTCCCCTATCTCTGCCACCCTCGCCAGGAGTGCAGAAGGATTTCATATTTGTTCACGAACTGAATTCGGATTTCAGTTCCTCGGATTCGGCCGTAATGAGTTGGAAAACAATTTAGGCGAAAGAGGAATATCATTTATTTCTTTCAGTGGAAAATTCGCGAATTTAAAATTCAGTTTGCTTATTATTTTATAACTGGCTTGCGGGGACATGAAAAGAATTCAAAGAAGAGATAAACCTCACAGTAACTTGTCATTAAGTTTATAATTCGAGGCAAAATATTCCGTGTTTTTAATATGCTTGTACATTTTTTACACGAATTTGGAGTCATTTTATAACAATTTTTAATAATTTTTTCTTGAAATTTGCTTTTGAAATTATAGATTCATTTAAAATATTGTTATCCACCTTGAAGTCTGTGCTTTCTTAGCATTTCTTCTCCATGTTATAATGGATAAATTTAAACGTTGTGTTTCACTCTCTCTCACTGCTCGCTGATAGTGTGTAAATGAGACGTGTATTTACCAGGGCTTACTATTTGTCATCTTATTTTATTTTTTGTTTAAGGCTAATTGTTTCTCTATTAGTATATTAATTAGTATATTTTTATATTACATACTGAATATATGTTTTAATCAAGTTAAAGGCATTAGCAGTTCAATAAATAAATAAATAAAATAGAAAATTATACAAAGATTCACTTCTTCCAGGCTCTATCCTAACATATCGTCGTTGTAGAATATTAGGATCAGCTCTCCTCGTCCTCAGGTTGTAGGTCCTTCTGTCATGGACAACGTCACCTAGGCCATGCCTTCGAATCATGTTATCTTTCTGTAGCATCCATGCATTTTTTGGTCTTCCTGTAGATGTTATTCTAAGAAGATCCTCTACGCCATGGCTATTCTCTACATCCTTTGTGCCCATACCATCTGAATGGCCTTTCCATTGTTGTTAGTGACATCCATTTTATGGATTCACTATTTACAACAACAACTACCAAAAAACAGATATTGAATAATATTGCGTTTATTATAAACCTACATACAATATTAATATCAAAAATAATAATAATATAAAACCCTTATCCGCACCCCAATGATGCATAGGGCACTGCGTCATATAAACGCAGTGTTACCTTGATCGTTTACACATGAAGGAAAGGTGATCAGCCCTCCGCTTCAGGTACCCAGTCCAGGGTAATAATATTGAATAAATATGACAGTGAAAGAATCACTTATATTTATTTTACCCCCCTCGGGAATCGAACCCGGGACCTCCAGAACGGTAGCCGAGCGTGCTGACCATTACACTACGGAGGCGGACAAAAATAAAGGTGTAAATATATTACATACATGCAATAGAGGACTTAAATTAGATTACACAGAAATATTAGTAATTAAAAAGGCAATTAGTTATAATTTACAACTAATAAATACAGAAGTAAATGATTTTTTTAAAAACCGTTATTAAATATGTTCACTCCACGTCCAATCACTCATCATCCCTGATCCCTTTTGACTGTGACTGCCAATTAACACAAAAACATAAAGCCACTTGAGATCTACCCAAGCTCCTATGCCTAACCGTCAAAATATTTTGAATTTTGTTAAGTAGATAGTGTTTTAGTATTAATCAGTCTAGATAAAGAAGCGGTTAGCTTCGAAACCGGTAGACATTATAATCGAGTTGTAATAAAATATTTTTAAGTGATTTTAAAACAAAGTTATATTTTAATTAAAACAATAATTTCCTTGTTGAATACACCCTAATATATGCATACTAAAGTATCTTATATACATATTTATGTTCTGTTCTATTCCGCCCTTTCTACGGCGTAGAGCCTTAACAAAAGACAGCCTAGAATCACTTGAAGCCCTTATTCTGTGTGTGACAAGAGAGGTTCTGTCTCACGAAAGGCTGTATTGTAAGAAGCAAATATTTTTTTACAGGCTGTAAAAACTATGTCTTCATTTTAACGGAATACAAAGACAATTTTTGTTTCTTCATTTTCTTAGGATTGAATTGTTTTTATGTACATCTTTGTCTTGGTAACATATCTTGGTAAAACTGCATTTTAAATGACTACAAAACAATACGTCAATATATTTGTCTTCTTTTTTACTTGACCGGCAACCGAGTCTCTCCATTACCGATATCATCGGACTACTCAAATGACCTCGGTGACAGTAACGGTATCAATAACGATAGCAGTAACGTTAAAATAACGGTTAAAGTAACAATATAAATAAAAGTTGCAGGAAAGTTTTAAGTAACGGTAATAATAACAGCAAAGTAACAGGAAACGTAACGGTAACGGTAAGAGTAAAGTAAGGTAGAGGTGAGTAGTAAGGTAAAGAAGGCACTGCTAAGTAAGGTAAGGTAGGCACTGTTTTTCTGCCCATATGGAATGCACGCCCCTGGCCTTGCTTCCCATGTATATAAAGGTATGTTCAAGCTACCGTAAAGGTGTACAGATCCCTTGAGGATAATAAAGTATGTACTAAATTTAAATTAAAAAAATCACTTTTAGACACATTTTTAGTTACCGGTAAATCGACATGAACATTTAACTCAGTTTTCCAGTATTTCGCTTGCCCTATTCTATATGAATGCGGACCCCATACATTGTACGTTCCATATATCACTATAAGGCTCTACATATAGCCTCCAATTAGTCTTGCCTGTAGTTCTGGCCTCGAAGGAGATTAATCACGTCGGTGATAGCGACCATAGGTACTTACTGTGACTCGAGTAGCTCAGCAAGCTTATCAAGACAATTTTCTATTTTTATTTTCAACAAGTCACCTATACATATTGCACACCAACGTAATTTAGTGGTTTTGTACCGTAAGTATATATACGTTCTGGAGGTCCCGGGTTCGATTCCCAGGGGGGTTTAATAAATATAAGTGATTTTTTCACTCTAATATTTATTCAATATTACACTGGACTGGTACCTGAAGTGGAGGGCTGATCACCTTTCCTTCATGTGTAATCGATCGAGATAACACTGCGTTTATATAAAGCAGTGCCCTATACACCATTGGGGTGCGGTAAGGGATTTATTTATTTTATTATATATATATATATATATATATATATATATATATATATATATATATATATATATATATATATATATATATATATATATATATATATATATATATATATATATATATATATATATATATATATATATATATATACTTATATATATATATATATATATATATATATATATATATATATATATATATATATATATTTATATATATTATCACCATCACGCCGCTTCACCGCAGGAGCAAGCAGAGAAAAAAGAACGCCACACCACTCTATCATTGCAAACATTCATTTTTATTAAGGCGCAGGATTTTTACGTAATCAGCGATCAGTGCCCTATACATCGTGAAATGCACGTAAAGTAAAATTTAAACAGTCTATTATTATTCAAAACAAATAAAATTATTCATTAAAGCATTTCGTATGACAAGGTTTTTTAACAGCCTCGATGATTCTGGAATCCTCCCCTTAAAAACCTCTTCCCTTATTTAATATCCCCCCCAAGGTGATATCGTAATCAGCTTTACACAATCTGATTATATTAAGATGAAAAAAGCTCTTCAAAATCGCGCACCGAGTACAATCCGAAGCGTCCTAATTCTTCAAAGCTTCTTGGCTACTTGAATACTTAAGTTGTTTTGCTTCTCTCTCGGAAATCAATCAAAGCCCCCGGAAAGCTCGTAAAAAGATTGTATTAACTGATCGCAGTATTCAATTTAAGGGCTACGAAGGTCAAAAATGAGTTCAAGAACAATCCTATTGCGTCGAGGGGTAGGAGTTTATTCGATATCCACCTCCCTATAAATGGCATTATTTATGTGAAATCGAACAGAAATAAGAAATCGACCGGTTCAAGAAAACCAACGTTTACTATCTTAGAATTATTTATATGTTATTGAAAATTAACTCGTACGAGTACCGACTAACGTTTATGTAATATGATATATCAATAAACCTAGTATGTGTAAGAGGGTTTTAGGAGCAAAATTAGAATTCTCCAATGAGAGAGTTACCAAAATATTTATGAAATATTTTAATTTAATAAGTTTTTCAATATCTTGACTTGTTATAAAGATAACTTGAAAATTTAATTAATGAATCGACAAAGAAAATAAATTTATTTTATTCAAAACATATATTTAATTTATACTTATTATTTATAGTATAAATCAATCTTGATAAAGAAGTGGTTGGCTTGGAAACCGGTAGACATTATAATTAAGTTATAATACAATATTTATAGTGATTTAAAAACAAAGTTACATTTTAATTATAAAATGGAAAATCACAAAGTTAGTGCTTCAAATATAAATTATATCAATAAGTGGTCTTATGCAAGTTTTTATTTTTATATTTAAATAACTAACTGTGTCTGTTGCACTGTATTTCCACTTTTTATTATGTTATATGTATTTAAGTTTTGTACTGACATTTCTTTGTAAAACTGTTTTTTTCCACTAGACAAAATTATTTTTTCCACTTCTATTTTATTTGATCAGTGACCAGGTTTCGTTGTTACTGTCATCACCAGTCTGATGCTGTCGGTAACTACGAAACCCGGACTCTGGTCAAATAAATTTTTTGTAGAAAAAACTACATACTAGTATTTCTCCAAATAATATACTGGTAGTTATTATTTTATTCTGAAGATTATTCGATATTTTATTGTTTTTTAAAATATACTCGTAAGTATATAAAAAAATATGCATGTATATTTTTTTAACTTCTTACCTTTCAATAGCTGTTTTCTTTTCAAAACTATATAATTATATCAAAGAATTTTTGGAGAATGTTCAAATAAAATAAAAAATGGAAAAAAAAACTAAATGCTTTTCCACCAAGAAATGTTTTGACCAAACTTAAATTAAACTAACTGTGTTACATTCATCTTAGTTATTAGTCAATTACTTGAGCTTAATTAAGTTTAAAACTGAAAAAAAAACTTGATAATAGGCCAATACAATATTTAAAGTTTATAGAGTATTTAAACAAATATTTGGAAACACTAAAAACATGGTAATGTACTGAAATTTTTCGTTAAATTTAAATTTTCGATGTTAAAGATTTTGAAAGGAGGGAAACATCCCTTGTAAATTGATAAAACATGAATATTCCGAGCCCAATTTCGCAAAACAGCAAGATAAAAATCGCGTAGCTGGTTCCGGCCGCCCCGCCAACTTCCTGATTCCGGTACCTCCTGTTCCGGCCACTTCCGGCTGCGAGGGGGGGGGAAAGGTCAGAGGACGATCAGGATATAAGTGTGTCAAGCTCTGCTCCGCGAAGGATAACTGGGCCAAGGTTTTCAAGGGAAAGAAGTGTCCGTATTAAACGAAGCCTTACTGCGGCCTACTTCGGGTGAGAGATAAGGGCGGACTGTGTAAACATCCCTCGAAATGGGGCGAGATAAGTTTTTATGGAGAAATAATAATCCTTCTTTCGAGATGTGACGTAGAAGTAAATATATACCACATTTCAATTAAATGAATATAAACTATTGGAAAAAAAATACCTACAACAAATTTCAAAATCACAATAATTTTATTTGAGATCTATTTTTCAATCATAAATAATTTATAACCCTAGATTACAGGACATTCGTAAAATTTACGACGGACATACAATCTGTATGGAGCACCCAGGCATTAAATGTAATAGTGTAGAACTAAAATGTGAATGGATCAAAAAATAAAGTCTTTTTATTTACAACATTTTGAGTGTGTCTAAATACTTGTTCACAAAATCTGGATTATCTCCAATTACAGGAGTTATTTTCATATTATTTTTTGACATCTCATCAAAGATGAATAACAATATGGAAGTCTGGGCATTTACGCGGCTCACGACCGTCATAGGCTGGTTTAAGTGATCTTTTTATTTCTCAAAATAATATATCAATATGATTCACAAAGTTAATGCTTTCAGTATTCAAAACCAAAATGTATTTTAAAAAAATCTTCATATTTTATGTACAAAGTTCTCAAAAAAAACATATTGCAATAGTAAAAAAATTCAGAATTTAATATCTGTCAAAAGTCTGCGTATTTAGAGTTATGACTAAATGTATGGAGGTGAAGGAACCTAGGAGTGTTTTTCTAGACAGAAGAGTGTGGCGTTCCATCCTCTCTGCCTAACCCTGCGGAGAAACGGCATGATTGTAGTAGTAGTAGTAGTTGTATGTAGTATTTACTATATTTACAGAGATTTTTTAAATATTTTCTTTATTTTATTTATTCAGTTGGTTTATATTAAATGAAATACAAACTATTCTTTACACTTAAGGCCCAGTAATAATTACCATATATGGTTTTGAAAAGATAAGAGTTATAAAAAGGTAAGGAGTTAAAAAAATATATAAAAAATTCCATATATATTCTACCAAAAATAACAAGCAATATACATTCTTTAAAAAATCGGGTGCAAACAGATATTTAACCTCTACGGTGGTCTCCGGTGGGACGAATTCTGTGTTTGCGAATCTTACCCTTAATTTACACCATATACGAGTATAGGTATACATATCAGACTGGTTTGATGATGCCGGTTACGACGAAACCCAGTTGCTGGTCAAAAATATATATATGGAAAAAATTACAAAGTTATTATTTTATTATATAAATGCAGTTCCACCAAGAAATGTCAGTACAAAACTTACAACATACTCGTTTTTTTAAACTAAACTCTTTGCATTCTTCATACATACATTCAGGCATCTCATCATACATTTTTTAAACTTTTTTTTAATGAATGTTTTACTTGGTAAATACCACTATTTCTTAAAATTTACTGTGACACGCGTTTCGATGCATTCCGCATCATTTTCAAACACCGTATACAGTATTTGAAAATGATGCGGAATGCATCGAAATACGTGTCAGTAGATTTTAAGAAATAGTGGTATTTACTAAGTAAAGCATTAATTAAAAATGGAAAAATGGAAAACAATTAATGAAAATTTTAAACCTTTTTACATAATACAATTTTGCGATTCTATTTTTTTAATGGCAGTCTTATTTCATCTTCGATTTCCTTTTCAATTAAACATGGTATCGTATGACCACTGTCCAGATAAATTCTCCCCATTTTAAAAGCTTTTCAGTGTTCAGCTCATATGATACGTGGTATACTCGTGGTATTACGATGATGTAATAATGATATATTGTTTCCGTGGCTATCCGTCATAATCCCCGACTGGACTCGGTCTACAACATGTCAGGTACAAATTAATACAACCTTTTCCTGTTTATTTTCCCAAATTACTTTACGCATATCACGTTCATAACATATTCTAATTCGTTTTGTTTGATTTTGTAAAACAAATTTATATGGTGAATATGGTTGGTAATAGAAAAGTGGAGGAAGACCGAGAAAGACTTGGCATGGTCAAGAATTTAAATATTATTTCAAATTCAAAAAGATAATGTGTTGAGAAGGTTTGAATATGTGAACGAATGAGTGAAGGAAAGAACGGTAAAACAAATTTATGGGGGCGAATGTAGTTGGAAAAAGTAGCAAAAGAAGACCATGTAAAACTTGGCGTGATTTGATAAAAGTATTTCAAATATTTGAAAGAGGTCAGGAATTTAATAATCGGTGGATAGGTATGTATGAGATGCATAAATGTGGAACAGGTGAAAATTGTTTTGCAAAGACAGATTGGGGTGACGTTTTATTTTCTCTGCCTACCCTAGATAGTTAGTTATGGAAGTAGTTTTGTTTAATTAATTTAAAATATCTAGATAAACCAGATTTGTTATAAAGTATTTGGACACACTCAAAATGTTGTAAATAAATTAACTGGTCAAATTATAAGCTAAAATAATAAAAATTAAAATGATATTTTATGGCGTTTCTCATGTATGTGATTATAATCCAGGATTCGGACCTCACCTCAGAAGAGTTTCTGCTCAATAAAAAGCTTCTTTTCATCTCACCAATAGATGTCTCCAGTGAAGTTCTAGCGATTCAAGAAAAATGTTTCAAAATTGATTCATATATGTAGAATTTCTAAGAATTTGAGTAGTGTGGTTGTCAATAATGGGTAGAATTGGTGAATGTTACACGTGTGTAAATTGATCGCTTAAACCGCTTAAATGCCCAGATTTTCATATTTTTATTCATCTTTGATGAGATGTCAAAAAATAATAAAAAGGATTTCTTATACAATATTGGAAATGTAACTTTTTGGTGAGGACCTCCACAATTTATTAAATTTTTTATGTGAAATCATTCCTGCTTTCAAGATAATTGTATTTTTCTTGATGGAATTTGCGGATTACTTAGTCAGAATTCACCTCAGGAGCCGAGTAATTCTATATTTGGCATCTTCTCGTCTTCTCGAGTTCTCCAGCTTCCGAAGTGCAAAGTAAATCAATTACTTCACTGAGGAAAGTAACACGATACACTCACACAGGCGAGCCTCCAAGGGTGGAACGTACGCTCATGTACGCCATGTCTCAAAATTCACAATGAAACTTTTTTTTAAATTTAAGTGTTATTTTAATTTTAAATTTATTTAATAAAACACTTGTTTTAATTTACCATTTGAGATTATTTGTGACTACTCGTTTCGGAAGCTAATCTTCCATCTTCAGGCCTAAATAATAACTAAAATATAATTAATAAAAACTATATTTTATATTTTAAGCACTAACTTTGTGATTTTCCATTTAATAATTAATATGTAACTTTGTTTCAAAATCTCCATAAAGTGATTTTAAAACAACGTTTTGAGTGTGTCCAAATACTTGTTCACAAAATCTGGATTATCTCTAATTCCAGGAGTTATTTTCATATTATTTTTATGGTAAAATGGTAGAATCGGTGAATGTCACACGTGTATCTTCATCTTTGATGAGATGTTAAAAAATAATATTTTAAAATAAAGTACCATTTTAATTATAATAAAAAAAAACTGTTCTACAAATAAGGAGAGGGGTAAGTTAAGGAGAGGGGGGGTTAGTCAAGAGGCGGAGTTTGAAAACAAAGGAAAAATGGAAAGCAAAGGTTAAGAATTTTGAAATAATATATTATTAATCATTAGAATTTTTTTTTTTTGTAAATCTAATAAAAAAAATTGGCCTTTGTGTGGTACAAACAAAAATAAACACAAATGTTTTATTTGATAATTTCAACATGTCTTACCCCAAAGTAGAAAACAATAAATAAAATAATTTTTATTTTATTTTAAACATGCACAAGTCACATATATAATATTCCCGATGAGTAATTTCCATTACTCATTTTGGGATTAAGATTAACAAGACTGACAAGGCTGAGAAGATCCTGATTGGCCCACACTAGATTATCTCTCCTGTTCTCAACACAGATTTTAATAAAAACATATTTATTTAGTTCAAGAAACAAAAATCCACTAAAGAATCTATACACCTTGTACATAATAAGCCCATTCCCATCTAAAAGAAACAATACTGAAGAACGAATTAGAAAACAAGGGGCAAAATGTAAAATTTAAAGGAATAAAAGGTGCAGTAAATAGACATATAAAAAAACAACATAAGGTAAGACTCATGTTTAAGGCTGAGATCTCGAACTAGTCTCAAGCGTTCAAATCAGAATGCGCTCAGCCGCGGTCAGGGCTACAAGTGCGCTCGATTTTTTTTAAAGAATGTGCATTGCATATTCTTTGATTTTTAGATTTAAAAAAAAAAACATTTTTTTAAAAAAATTTTTAACTCTTTACATTTAAATGACTCTTTTCTTTTCAAAATCATATAATTTATTCGAAGAAAAACTTATTTTTTCAATATAAAAACGATATTTTTAGAAAATGATCAATTACGTAAAATGTTACCTTGATTCAGAGAAAATTAAGTTGCGACTTAACGAATACCGGACCTTAAAGGAAGGTTATGATGCACGTATAATAGAAGTAGGACCTTCATTTTTTTAAATGTGATTTTAAATGTTATGAAAATAAAATAAAATCGTATTTATATGTATGATTATTTTTTTCATATAATTTGCACTATTATTTTCCTTCCTTATTACACGGTTTAGGCAGTCGTAAATCAAAAATACTTTGTGATCACCCGGCGTTTTTCAGATTTTAAGGGATGGGATGTTATCTTATGATGTGCTCTGAAGGGGTGGTGGCTACAGGGTGAGAGGAAGGGGGAAAAGTTTTTTCATGTTGGATGTTTCTTGTCACACGTCAATATAGATCATCGCATGTTTTTGCTCTAATTACTATTATCACATTCACGCTTGCTGATTTTCTTACATAATGACCTTGGTTCGATATCCAGTGAAGAATGTTTTTAGATTTTTTACAAAAATATTAGTAATATTAGTATATAACCACTCACCGAGATTTTTATGTCTACCGGTTTCGAGACGTACGTGTCTCTTCGTCAGGACAATCACTACCACAGCATGCAAACAATACTACCCTTCACTACCATAGCACACTTAAAACATCACGAAATGTTTAACACACATGCGATTTTTGTTGAACCCGAAGACCAACATGCACTAGGGGTTGCAGCACAAACATGCGTTAAAAGGTCAAACATGCGCTAAATGGGTTGAATGAAAAAATAAAAAAGTAAAAATGACTAACCACAAAGTAAATGCTTTAAATATGAATAATATTGAGAATAATACTTTTATATTTTTTGAAATGGTGAACATTGCACGCGTGAAAAGTGACTTAACCAACCTATACTACGTCATAAGCCCTGTAAAAACCAAGACTTTCATATTCTTCTTCATCTATGTTGAGATGTCAAATTATTTCTTTTATTGGTACATTATATTTAAAATGTTTTTCATGCTTCTATTTCATCAAAATATTTTTAAAATTCAAATATTTTATATTATTAGGAGAAAATGGTATGCGCATGTGAGGAGAATGGAACTATCCAGACTCCCCCACATTTAACTGTACCGCCAACCCTAAGGTAGACGACCCCCGGGCAGACCACCAAAGGGATAGATCGATAGCTGGGAATCGACATCGCAAGAAGCTAATCCCTCTTAAAAACAGACCACAAGATCTACACCAAAAAGAAGAAGAAGAAAGGAATATGTATTATGTGTTATTAAAAGGGTGATTCGTTCGATTTTCTAGGGGCGGGTTTAGAAAGCGTTTTACGCGAGATTTTCTCGCGTGGAATTGGCATGAATATGTTCTGCAAAATATGAAATCAATAAAATATGTAATTTGATTCATCTACCCCCATTCTTAGCCTCTTTCTCCAAATGGATTATCGAATGGGAACTGTTTGCGCCGCGCCAGACGTCGTGTTTGTGAAGCCGACATTTATGTTCAGCAGAAAGGGAATGTCAGATTCATAGAATGAATATTTATCTAAATGTCAAATGCATCCATACAGAAATATGTTTTTTTCTTGCTAATAATCTACAATTCTGGAATGAGCAGAAATCTGAATTCTGGAATCAAATATCAATTCATAGATGTTATTGTTTTCAATTGCAATTTATGTATTTATTTATTTATTTACGGTATCACTGATTTTCACAAAAAATAACATAGACATTAGAAATTAAGATAGATTATATAGAAAATAATAAATAATGATATGAAAATCTTTCAGCCATATTTATTTATTTATTTATTTTTATTTTTATTTTTTATTATTGTTTTTTTTTACCCCTCTGGGAATCGAACCCGGTATAAATATGGCTGATTTTCATTCTCATATTTATCTAATATCACCCTGGACTGGTACAAGAAGCGCAGGGCTGATCACTTTGCCTTTATACAATTAACGATCAAGATAACACCGCGTCGCTACGATGCAGTGCCCTATGCACCATTGGATGCGGATAAGGGTTAGAAGAAGAAAACTCTTTATTTTATTTTGTATTTATAAGTTGTTTTTTTTACTAAGCACTAAGCTATTCCTCATAATACACCGTCTGACACAATGATAAAAATCTTGAAATAATAAAAATATTTTTTATTTCGTCCTCAGACAAAAAAAAGCCTTCAATTGGCCTTTGCCTTTTACTATGTGGGATGAAAGTAGAGAGGAGGGAAGAGGATAATGGAGGCAAGAAGTATTAGAAGATAAGTAAGGGAGTGTCTTTTATCAATATAATTCCACTAGACGGAACATTTACACCCGTCATGACACCCGACCCCACCCCGATATCAGAAGTGGATCTAAATTATCCACTTTTGTGACGAGTGTTCGCTGCTCAACCGACTTAGGATAGCTTACTTTACATTAGATTTAAGTTTTGTAAGTACAGTAGAACCTTGATATAGAGAACTAATTGCGGGGGAGGGTGTCTGTTAAAGCAGAAAGTCCGTTATATACATGCAAAAATAGTTTTGAAATAAATATAAATAAACCCTTTTTTGAAAATATGAACACTGCACAGGCGGACCTCTACTTTCGCCCATGATTGTTTCCTGAAAATGTGTGCGAGAGTAGAGGGATTGAAAAAAAAAACAAAATTGCACGTATACTTTAAAATTTGCACATTTTTTTTCAAATTAAGTACATATTTAATAAAAGTTATATTTTCTTAATTAACTTGTCAACAGTTAGTTGTGTTAAAGATTTATTTTTTCATTTCTTCATAGAGTTCTGTAACATAAAGTACTATTATGGATCGCTTTTTACATTTGAAATATGCGCATTGGGATCACATTCTTCCATAATATTTTAAAATGTCTCGAGACGCGTAAAAGCTTCCTTCATATTTTTTATTGTTAAGGTCTTGATGATTTCTTCGGGTTCTTCTTCCTCACTTTCATTTTGTATTTCATTTTCATTCTCTCGTCGGTCCGTTAGAAATTCATTTGTCAAGGGCTCAGAATGAGATTCAATCATCTCATTAACACCTTCACTGTTAACATCCAGGTTTACTTCGTTCATTAGGTGAACAATCATATGCATTTCATCGTGTGAAAGGGAAACAAAGCACTTTTGCATTATTGCCAAAATAAATATTTTTTAAATGTGCGAAATAGCGAATTGTGCGAAAGTCGAGTGAGCGAAATATGAGGTCCGCCTCATTTAGATTTTTTCTTGAATGATTTTCGCAGATACTTTGCTGCACATTTATAACAACTTTGTTTTTAACCACTTTTAAATTGGTATTTTTTTCAGCAACCGGTTTCGACAAGAACCTTGTCATTATCAGGGTTAAATATGTATGTACTCCTGAGTACACATACTTGAAAAACGCCAGAAAATATAATTTTCATTTTCTTTAATTTAAACTTATGACTAGTTTATTTATTTACAACATTTTGAGTGTGTCCAAATACTTGTGTTGACAAATCTTGATTATTTTTATTATTTTCCTTCCTGCAAATCCTATTTTTTATACTATACCCCTACCCTTTTACTCCCTTCCTCACACACACACTCCCACTCTTGTATTATTTATTTTTTTATCTCTTAATGTTTTAATAGTAATTTTAACATAAATGTGGCATTGTTAAATTGGCTTTATTTTTATTAATGTAACTATTTTTGTTAATGTAATGTTATGTTTATTATTGTTATGTTACTAGTTTTTTATAATTTTATTAAAATGAAACACTTGAAAATACCACTTCAATGAGTTTAATGACTTTTATTTCAGTTTCAATTTGTACCAGAAGATGAAAACATCTGTCGTTTTCGAAACTAGTCGTAAATAAAAATGAAACTCATTAAAGTGGTATATTCAGGTGTAAAATTTTAATAAAATAATCATCTTATTCCATAAAGTTAATGCCGAATCAATAAATAATAGTTTTTATAAAATACTTTTTTAATGTAATGCTGTACAATTCCCGAGCAAATAAGATAAAATAAAATAAAATCTACAATTAGGGAATATTTTTTTAACATCACAACATAAATGAAGAAGCATATGTTGAGATGTCAAAAAGTTATGCAAAAGATAACAACATTTGGACACATACAAAATGTTGTAAATAATGAAATACGCTGTGAGAAAATTTTCCAGTAAGCTCGTTCGAGATGATTCTCGAACGAGCTTACTGGAAAATTTTCTCACCGCGTATTTCACGAGTCGTTCAAATCCGTGCTTGAACTCTCCAAGAACAAGGCCAGACAATAATGTAGTTTCAATATCGTGTGCTGAGAGTACCTGCGCTAGGGGTGAAGGTGTAACAGTGCCGGCGGGTAGAGGGATGCAACCCCTCCGAGCGCTATACAGCCTGCCCATAGAGACTGTGGCACTCTATTGATCCCCCAAACTGGGCCATCCGACTAACCTTTTCAATTATTTCATGTCACATTATACCATTCCGACCCAGCAGAGAATGCCATACATCATATGCACACATCATATAACCACCGTACATATTAAATAATTACGATACACGGTAGCTAGTAATAAAAGCACCTATATTTTTTTTAAATAAAAATCTTTTTTAAGTTTGTGGTACGTTAATATGTGTAACACTCTCCATTCTCTTTTTATTTTTAAAATTTTATTTTTGTACAAATGTGAGACCGTCATAATTTTATTTAAATTTTAATGACCTGATGATGGAACGATTACTCCAAAACCGCTTGTCACCAATTAGTATTTTTTAAGGTTGTATTATATAAAGTGAACGATGCATGATAAGGAGAGTGTTAAAAGCACCTATCTTTATATATTAAATGTTAAAATCAATCACTCATCTTAAAAGTCCACCAAATAGTGTTTTTTGTTAAAAAACAAACTTCAGATTTATTTTTTGACATCTCAACATAGATGAAAAAGAATATGAAAGTCTGGGCATTTTTATGGGTTTTGACCTGCCATAGGCTGGTTAAGAGATCACTTTACAATTTTTTTAGAAGTGTGATTATCAATCATGGGTAGAATGTTGAAGTCATCGCTATGTAAATACTCCATTTTATCATCTCAATTAACTTCATCATCTGTGTTGACATATCGTAGTCGTACAGGAGAAAGTGACCAACTGCCAAAACGAAAAATGTTCAGGTGGGCTATTTGAGTCACTTTTGCTTGGCAAGAAAATAAACACCCATGAAGTTAGTCATTTTTAACTAGTCAATATACCATATTATACTTCCAAGTTTAAAATCCTTTGGGAATTTTACAGGGCAATATAAAGCTAGTAAGATATCAAATAGTCAATTATCTCGTTTTTGTTAAACAATACACTTGGATGCAATATGTTTATATATATGTATGTATAAATATACATATAGCTCCTACCATTGAAACATAATTCAGCAACTGTAATAAAATATGTAGACAAATTCAAAATATTTAAATTTTTAAGGATAAATATTTATGTTCTTAAAAAACCACCAAGATTTTTTGTTCGTAAGGTAATCTTTGGTTGGGAGATGGATAATAAATTATTATTTAACAAATATACCCAAGAGATTTGTGTCACCGCGTATACGTAAAACCCACCCCGTCGGAAGAATCCTAAATTATTACAGCCTCCGTTGAATCAAGGGTAGGTTAATTTTTAAGAAGATCGGTGGACTCATTCTGTAATCCTATTAAATGTTTTTCTTTGTAGCAAAATTTACACATAAAAGAAAATTATTGGATCCTTACTCCCGGTATACTTCGCTCATCTATTATACAATATTTTAAATCATATTTTGTTCTAGTAAATAACCTTCTGTGTCCACCAAATGCGCTTCAAATCAAAACCAGTAAAGTTTTTTTTAAAGATGGTTACACGTCCAAAATACATACGTATATATTTTAAATAGCTATTTTGTCTACGGTATATTTTAAATCTTTTGGTAACTTTGACTCTTCACCCTGAAAAAAAAATATATGAAGCTAACCTGGTAAATTGTTTTTAAAAGTTTGTTCAATTAATGTTATTTTAAAAAAAAGTATAAAATTTACTATGTTTTACTTTTAAGAAAAATGTATTTCTTTTTTCATGCAAAATGAGCTGATTTTATTATTATTTCATTTATTAGGAATTCCGATGTAAACGATTGCTTTGGTTTAGTAAAGTGAAAAATGTTAATGTCAAATAAAATGATTGTTGTGTTTTATTGTGAAACATAAATTAGAATCCTAAAATATGAAAATTTGAATTTCAGAAAATTCAATTTTCTATTTTTATAATGTAAATTGTGTCGAGCTGTACATTGAAAAATCATATTTTAAGAATATAGAAGTTTGATAAATAAATAAAAAGAAACCTCTTTTTGAAGTAAAAAAAACACTATATTATTGCAGTAAAACAAAAACACAGTTTATAAACATACCAAGTTCATACTCCGTCTCCTGATCCTCTGCTATGGTCTCCATTGGCATGCAAGGAGAGCCGTTATGGAAAGGTTGCATAAGGGTCCTTCTCGATCATCAGAACTCAGCGGCTGGCTCATTCCTCGGATCCCGAACACTTACGAACTCTTGCGAAATCCGATGAACACTAACGAAATCCCGCAAACTCTTACGAACGCCTACGAACAACACTCCCGAATCCGGACGAATAATTACGAACTCTTACGAAAACGTACGGAGTCTTACGAAAACTAACGAAACGTAAAAACCCTTATTTTACACATTCCCTAAATTAGCGCTTAATTTAATAATTGGCCAGGATAATTAACCTTCTCTCACTGTTTAAAAGCACTTGATATAAAAAGGGATTTACATTAAATTTATTGGTCCGTTAATAAATATTATTTTATCTACTCCGTATACACTTACACGCGTAAATTCCATGTGGCACTTTAATTAAACGTCTTTTATTTAAATTCATATATTTTTTAAATAATCACAGGCTGTATTTTTCTACTTCAATATTTAAAAAGGACCATATTTGTTTATTCTATAATAATCGTCTATAAGTGAAGAATCTATGAAATACAAAAAAAAACATACATTTTATAAAAATATATTTAAAAAAATATATTTAAAAAAATAATATTTATTGATAACCATTATTTATTTACTTGTTAAATCAACGTTTATTTGTAAATTTTCATCATACTTTTATAAGTATTGTAAAAATATCCATTTAATTACGATTTATGACAAAAGTGATTTGGTTTACTTTTAGAAAATAAGTTAAATAAATAAATATTGAGTGTTAAGTCCCCCCTCCAAGCACAAGAACCAACAATGAACAAACGACTCATTGAAAATATTCTGAATAAATAATTGGTCAAAAAATACCAGTTGAAGTTTGAAAATGCAATTTAATTTATATACAGTATTTAACTAACTAACTAACCATCACGCCGCTTCTCCGCAGCGGTAGGCAGAGAGAATAGAACGCAACACCACTCTGTCTTTGCAAACATTCTATATACAGTATCGAACAGATTAATTGAAAGAAAACTTTTTTTGTAGTATTTTCGTAAAACGTTTGGTAAAATCTTTTATTAATTAGTTATATCACCAATAAATATTTAATATGAATTCATTTGAGCTCAATCAACATTTTTAATCTTCTTGGCATCTATTATATAAGGTTTTGGCACGTAGATGCCATTTTTTCGTCTCGAAACCATACCTGAATTATGGACAAAATGAGCTTTTCCACCGTAGTGCAATCAATTTTGGAGAGCCGACTCTTACTTTTGAGTTTCTTTTTTTTTTGGATTTGTGGCAGGGGGTTAAATCCTGCTGAAATATTCCAGTACCATTTGACCTTTGTTTTTGTATCTCTGGTAGTATCTTTTCCAGTAGAATTGGGTGATGCTTCTCGCTATTTATCACCTCAGTCACTGAAAGAAGCAGCTTTGATACGAGGACCACCTCCAAAACATTTTTTCAGAGGGTGTTGAGAATACGAAAAAAAAGTTTTGTTTCAATTAATCTGTTCGATACTGTAATGTCATTTTCGTTAACTACTACCTCAAACGGTGCTTTATATATCGTACTTATCGATTTGTTTTTTTTTTTATCTTATATCGGTATAATATTATAAAAAAAATATGTATTTATATGTTACGGTTATTTTAATAATTAAAATGAAAAGATTATACATATTTACATTAATTGTTTCGGCAATCACTTTGTGATAAAATCTATCCATTTACTGGGTAAACAAAACTATTACATAAAATCGATGCATTCCGCATCATTTCCAAACACCGTTTGTGAATTAAAAATGCATATATTAGAAAAACGCAATTTTACCCGTCTAAAATCATTATTTTTCGATATTTTGTTAAAAGTGTTGTAAAATATCCATTATGTACGAAAATGATTTCACGAAAGGTGGATTCTCGACTACGGCGAGGAATGGAGTAATGACCCAGGTGAAATATTGAATTAGGATGCGGATTAGAGGGTGCAAGGGTTAGTGAGGTGAACTGAGTTTAGGGGATGATCCCATGGTCCAACAGGGTTAGCGCCCGTTACGTTTATCCGTCGCAACGCGAAAACCTTCCCGCGTAATGTGACAACAAAATCATGTTTATGGATGTTGGAATTTCACGAAATACGGAAATGTTGCTGGATTTCAATTTGATTTATTACATTTTTATAAACACAAATATAGGCGAACTCTACATATGTATTTTTCGATTAATTTTAACGATTTTTTTCATAATTCGGTCGTGTGATTTTTTAGTACTTTTTCATATCGTATATTATTTGAAAAATATAAAAAGTATTTAATATAAAATATTTTAACAACTATTTAGTAATAGATTTCAAACAAACAGTGGTATTTACCAAACGAAGCATAAAGTAAAATTATAATTAAAATGTACCGGTATCGAAGCTAACCGCTTCTTTATCAAGACTTGATAAAGAAGCGGTTAGCTTCGAAACCGGTAGACATTAAAATTAAGTTATAATAAAATATTTACAGTGATTTTAAAACAATGTTACATTTTAATTATAAAATGGAAAATCACAAAATTAGTGCTTCAAATATAAATTATATAAATTAAAATTCCTTGATTATTCCTTGCGTAATCAAATTTAATTACTTAGTTAATAAAAAACCTAAATAAAATTGAGTTTATGATAGTATTTGGAAATAAGGGCTCATTGTTTAAAGACCTTAACAACGGAAGGAAGTGTTGTATTATCGAATATCCAACATTATTATCAAGTGGTAATATTACATTATGGAACCTCCCGAGCAAAGGGTTGGAAGTGCTATCAGAACTAATTCAATTACATCTAAGAGTAATATTATTACCACCTCCGTTAAAACCCTATTTGTCGTTAGCCCTTTGTCATAACGTAAACATGTTGACTCCATACTCCTATTAATTGAACGCCTTCTTTTTCTTATGAGACGGATGTATTTTGTATTAGAAGCAGAGGAAAACTTGGCATGATCAAGTTTTTCAAATATTTGAAAGTGTTGGAATTATCTGTGTGCATGTGTGAGAAGATGCATTTTTTTAAATATTTTTTTATTTGTATACATTTATTTAAATCACAATTTATACATATTTAGAATATTTTTTTGCAGAGACCCACCAAGCCACCTTGTGTGTCTTGTCAGTGGAGTTCTTTTATAATAATTTTTTTTATTGTTTTTAACGATTTTAACCTAATATACACACAAAAAAGAGAAAAAAAAATTAAGAATATAAACATTTTTCAATTTTCATAAAATTAACTCTTGATCATTTACCCATTCCTTTATTTTGCCCGAATTGCATGAATGTGAAAGAGCAAAGATTGTTTGGATAAACAGATTGAAGTGGCGTTTTATTTTCCCCGCCTACCCCTTCGGGGAGACGGGTAGGCAAAGAGATTTCTAGGGCGATGTACTTGACAAAGGCAGTGTTCTTAAAAGTTATTTATATTTATGGTGGCAAGGTGTAAATTCCGTCTCGGTACGTATATGTACCAATTCAAGGTATATTTAATAAAAATAAACATTAATTTATTTTAGCCCTTCCGAGAAGCGTATTTCCGTTTGCGTGTGTGAAAGGAGAAAAAAAAACAAGCACGATTTTCAAAAGCGTGTTTAATTCACACGGGTTTGTAATTACATTTGTGTTGATTGATCGTTATAATTATGTATTTATTTTCAGGCATAATGTTAAAAGAAAACCATACATATGTTTTTTCATTAATTGATTCAGCAGTCACTTTGTGATGATAACTGTTCTTTTTTTTAAAAAGTTTTTCACGATAGTTACCACTATACACGGTATTGAAATGACGCGGAATGCAATGAAACTCGTATCACAAAAGATTATAAGAAATAATGATTTACAACATTTTGAGTGTGTCCAAATACTTGTTCACAAAATCTGGATTATCTCCAATTACAGGAGTTGTTTTTATATTATTTTTGACATCTCATCAAAGATGAAGAAGAATATGGAAGTCTGGGCATTTACGGGGCTGACGACCGTCGTAGGCTGGTTTGAGTGATCACTTTACACAAGTGTAACATTCACCAATTCTACCCATTATTGACAACCACACTACTCAAATACCTACCAGATCAATCAACTACCAGATAATTTATTTAAAATAAATTGTCTGGTTAAATTATAAGCTTAAATAATAAAAATGAAAATGGTATTTTCTGGCGTTTCTCGTGTGTGTGATTATAATCCAGGACTCGGACCTCACATACTAATATAAGAGTTTCTGCTTAATAAAAAGCTTCTTTACAACTCACCAATAGATAGATGTCTCTAGTGAAGTTCTATTGATTCAAGAACAAGGTTTCTAAATTGGTTCATATATACAGAACTTCCAAGAATTTGAGTAGTGTGGTTGTCAATAATGGGTAGAATTGGTGAATGTTACACGTGTGTAAAGTGATCACTTAAACCAGCCTATGACGGTCGTCAGCCCCGTAAATGCCTAGACTTCCATATTCTTCTTCATCTTTGATGAGATGTCAAAAAATAATATAGAAATAATGATATTTACAAAGGAAAACTTAAATTAAAATTTCATACATATCGTAGTCATACAGGAGAAAGTGACCAAATGGATTTTTTTTTTACAAAAACGTGATGTTGTTAGGATTCCATATTGAATTGTTGGGTAATATATCCAAAATTAAGCACGGTTATTGGATTGAATTCTACTTTTATTTAAATATATATGATAATATGTGACGCGTTTCGTCTTAGTAAGACATTATCAAACACGTGTTTTGATGTGTTTGATAATGTCTTACTAAGACGAAACGCGTCACATATTATCATATATATATCGTAGTCATACAGGAGAAAGTGACCAAGTGCATTTTTTTTTTACAAAAACGTGATCATTGACTATTTCATATCTTACTAGCTAAATATTGTCCTGAAAAATATCCAAAGGATTTAAAGCTAGGAAGTATAATATATTGATATATTATTAGATTAAAAACAATATTTTAAGCTTTTCCACTTTTTTTATTTGACCAGCGACCGGGTTTCGTCGTTACCGACATCATCAGACTGGTGGGAGGCTATACAAATTGTTATGTTATATATAAAATATATTGACCTATTAAAAATGACTAACTGCATTGATGTTTTTTTTTGCCAATCAAAAGTGACTTAAATGGCCCTCCTGAACATTTTACGTTTTGTTAGTTGGTCACTTTCTCCTGTAAGACTACGATATGGTAATAATGAGAAAAAAATCTTATTTTATCAATTGATCACCATTGGCAGTCATCTTGTGGTAATATTTATCAATTATTAATGAAAATTTTACTGGGTTAATACACTAATATTTTCCTGATATCTATTGTGACACGTTTTTCGATGCATTCCGCATCATTTTCAAACACCGTGTGTGAAGGTGAGTCTAATTTTTAGAGTTGTGTCCTTGTGACGTTGAAGGATGAAGAAAAGGTAGGAGGTGTTTCTTATTTTAATCAGTGGAAACATGGAAAATAGAGGTGAGGCTTTAATTATTGTCATGTTGTAAATTTTGGTTTATT
Source organism: Brachycentrus maculatus (assembly GCF_059751285.1). Lineage (NCBI taxonomy): Eukaryota > Metazoa > Arthropoda > Insecta > Trichoptera > Brachycentridae > Brachycentrus > Brachycentrus maculatus. The sequence goes on along the minus strand of NW_028280962.1, from coordinate 17,993 downwards.
ATTGTTCACATTTTTATGTGAACAATTTCTATTGTTTCAAAATATTTCAGTTGTCTTTTCGCATTAACAATTTATAGAATTTCTACGTTATAGTGAAATTCACAACATTTTGAGTGTGTCCAAATACTTGTTCACAAAATTGAATCTGGATTATCTCCAATTACAAGAGTTATTTTCATATATTTTTTTGACATCTCATCGAAGATGTAGAAGAATATGGAAGTCTGGTAATTTACGGGGCTGATGACTGTTATAGGCTGGTTTAAGTGATCACTTTACACACGTGTAAAATTCACCAATTCTACCCATTTTTGACAACCACACTACTCAAATCCTTGGAAGTTATGAACCAATTTTGAAACATTGTTCTTGAATCACTAGAACTTCACTAGAGACATCTATTGGTGAGACGAAAAGAAGCTTATTATTGAGCAGAAACTCTTTAAAAGTGAAATAATATATGTAAAATATAAGTGGTATTTACCAAGTAAAACTTTATTTAAAAATGGAAAAAAAAACCTAAACTGAAATGAAAGCCTAATATTCAATTTAAGCAATCAGTAATAAATTATGTTCCAATAATTTTAATGTTCATTTCTTTAATGTCCTTTCGGCCAAATGTCCTCTCACGCGGGAATTATATTATTTAAATCCCGACTGTAGACTGTTTCATTATGGTTATCTTCAAACCCAGATTACTTAGTACTCAATCTGTTTCATTACTTAAAGGTTCCAGTTAATCTAACACTAACTTAATTGGGACAATTAACGAAAAGTACAGTACCCGCTTAAATGATCATATTCATTATAGCTTTGAGTAAAGTGATATATTTGTTTGTTTAACTTGTTCTAACAATATATTCCAGCAAAAATAGATTGAAAATAAAATTATCTTCAGACGCAGATTACTTAGTACTCAATCTGTTTTATTACTTAAAGGTTCCAGTTAATCTAACACTAACATAATTGGGACAATTAACGAAATGTACAGTACCCACTTAAACGATTATATTCATTATAGGTTTGAGTATAGTGATTTAAGTGTGTGATAAACTTATTTTAACAATATTTCTGGCTAAAACAGATTTAAAATAGTGGTAAAGGTTTGCAGACTCCTAGTAGTCTATGTTTGCACATTTTTCAATATCGGTATATTTTAAAATATATGATAATGATAATTTTTACAAGATTTTATATTGATACATTTTACAAGTTTAAGAAAATTCCTTTAAGGTGATATGGACATGTGAATAAAATGGATAACAAGATAATAATTAAGAAAGTATATTTGCAAAAATGAACGAAAGAACAGAACTAGGTTAAAACTATGACTGGAACTATTTTGAACTCAAGGAACTTTCCATATTAACTTTTTTGCGATTGTTGTAATTACTGTGTTTTTCCTCTTCAGGACAGTACACTGCCAAGATGCAAAACTTATATAATTGTTGGGTAATATATTCAAAATTAAACACGGTTATGGGATTGAATTCCACTTTTGTTTACATATATGACATGTGACTCATTTCGTCTTATAAAGATATTATCAAACACTCACTAGAGTTTACAACATTTTGAGTGTGTCCAATCAATAATATGTGTGTTTTGTTGTGTTCGATAATGGGTAGAATTGGTGAATGTTACACGTGTGTAAAGTGTTAACTTAAACCATCCTATGACGGTCGTCAGCCCCGTAAATGCCCAAACTTCCATATTCTGCTTCATCTTTGATGAGATGTCAAAAAATAATATGACTCACTAGAGTGTCTGATAATGTCTTAATAAGACGAAAAGCGTCACATATTATCATATATATGTAAATAAAAGTAAAATTCAGACCAATAACCGTGTTTAATTAAGGATATATTACCCAACTATTCAATGTGGAATTCCACCAACGGTCTGCAGTTATAATAAATAAATAAAAACTTATAAATGACTGAATGCAGTCGAAATGCGATCCCTCAGACGAATGTGTGGCAAAACGATGTTTGATAGATGTTCGAATGATGAAATAAGGAAAGAATGTAAGGCTGAGATAAGCATTTTCGATAAAATTAAGAAAGGTGTGTTGAGATGGTTTGGACATGTGGAGCGTATGAGTGAAGAAAGAAAGGTTAAACAAATTTATGGGTCGAATGTAGTTGGAAAAAGAAGCAGAGGACGACCGAGGAAAACTTGGCACAATCAGGTATGTCAAATACTTGAAAGCGGCCGGGTCAGGAGTCGTAATAATCGTCGGGTATGTATGAGGAGATGCATGAATGTAGAAGAGGCAAAGAATGTTTGCAAAGACAGAATGGTGTGGCGTTCGATTCTCTCTGCCTACCCCTGCGGGGAAGCGGCGTGATGGTTAGTTAGTTTTTTTTATTTTTTAGTTAAAAACTTATAAGGTTTTTTTGAAAGTCAGTGAGTATAATATTATGGGTTGACACTGTAGAGTCATATTTCTTCCGGAAGAATGTTCTCAGGGGAGGTTGGTTGGATTGGGATGGTCGGTTGGTTGTAAGGGTGGAAAGGGGGGGGGAGTCCGTATAGGAGTACAAGTATAGGAGTGATATCGATGTAATAATTCATATTGATTACGAGGTCAGATAACTTGAAAGCAGTGGTTATCACTTACAAAGATCAAAGCTTAGACTTTCACTCGATCTGATTAAACGATTTTCTTGTTTATGCAGAGGTACAATCGTCATTTATGAAATGGAGAAGAATGATATCAAACTCAGGTTAACCACACAACATTTTGAGTGTATCCAAATTCTCATGTGTGTGATTATAATCCAGGATTCGGACCTCACATACTAATAAAAGAGTTTCTGCTCAATAAAAAGCTTATTTTCATCTCACCAATAGATGTCTCTAGTGAAGTTCCAGTGATCCAAGAACAATGTTTCGAAATTGGTTTATATATATATAGAACTTCGAAGAATTTTAGTAGTGTGGTTGTCAATAATGGGTAGAATTGGTGAATGTTGAGATATATTATTTTAATTATAACAGTAATTTAATTATATTTTATAAAAATTGAATAAATGTAAACCTATTGGTAAATACATATATTTTTTTAGTAAATAGTATAAACATGTAACTAGAAAATGTGATGACTATGTCGCGGTATTTTTTCAGTAAAATCATATTTTATATAATTTGTATTTTAAGCAATTGTTTTGAGATTTTCCATTTTATAATTAAAATTTAACGTTGTTTTAAAATCATAAAACACTCTCATATCATCCATTGTTTACTTTGTGTAATACCACTTTTTCAAAGAAAAAACACAGCAAAAATTCAATATCAGTGTTAAAGAACATCTAAGGTGCCTTAATAATAATAATTTTTCGGAATTTGCTAATCACCTCTTATGTGAGGACCATAATTTTAATATTTCGACGAGTATAGAAATTTTACAGGTAAATAAATGTGGTCTTTGTTTAGATAATCTAGATAATCTAAATGTAAACTACGTACCTGAAGATGGAATCTTGCCTTCCGAAACTAGTCGTCATAAAATAAACTCAAGTGGTAAAAATACAAATGTTTTCTTTAATTATATCATCATGTTTTACCACAAAGTAAATGCCGAAACAACAAATAAAATATATTCTCAATGCTATTAATATTTACCTCTCAATGCTTTATATATATATTCTCTCTGCCTACCCCGTTCAGCCTACCCCGCCTCTGCCTACCCCGTGCAGGGGTAGGCAGAGAGAATAGAACGCTACACCACTCTGTCCTTGCAAATATTCTTCGCCTCTTCCACGTTCATGCATCTCCTCATACAAACGTCTTCCTCTGCTTCTTTTTCCAATTACATTCGCCTCATAAATTTGTTTTACCGTTCTTTCCCCACTCATTCGTTCTACATGTCCAAACCATCTCAACACACCTTACTTAATTTTATCGATAATGCTTGTCTCAGCTTTGCATTCCTTCCTTATTTCACTATTCGAACATCTATCATACATTGCTTTGTAGCACATTCTTCTGAGAGATTGCATTTCGACTGCATTCAGTCTACTAATATTATTAACATTTTTGTAAAAAAAAATAAACAAGTAAAAATAAAATATCTTTATACTACACATACGCAGATAACTCATTCACTTTCGCGACGACTGTATTTCGTTATTTTCTCTGAGAACCCTTCTGCCTGAAAAATATCTGGAGAAAAGCGGGAGATAGATGTTTTTCCATGTGGCAATGTGGAATGATTGATGTCCAGAGGTATGCGAGGCTATTTTCATTTCATTGTCGGCTTCGTATTTTGTGTTCCAATAATACAGACACGCTAGCGAATAACATTGTATCTACAATCGCTTCAGAAGCTAATTTTTAGCGCAAATGGAGTTCACGATTTGCAGGATACAAATTGACATTTCGCTTGCTCCTTTCAACAACATCATATATCATAAAACTTAATTTTTCAGAAGATCGTTTTTAAAGTTAAAAATTTAATAAAACATATTAATAATAAACATCAAGCCATTTATTGAACTTTTTACAGTGCAACAGATCTTTTTACGTAAAACCTGAATGATTTTACTTCATTTGAAAAATAATTAGTTTATTTAAAAAAATAATTAAACAATATATTTTCTTCAAAATGCAAAAACGACACTATCTGCCCTGTAGCGGGTAAATATTAAGTTAAAAATATACCACTTTTGCTGGGATATAGAACATTTTCTAGGCTTTCCGAAAACATGCACAACTGAAAATTGTCGATTTTTGATATATGACGTTGTTGAAAGGAGTGAGCAATTTGTCCAATGAGTATGAGTGTAATGTATTAACTTACATGTCCCGCTGACAGTGCATATAAAGAATGTTTTGCTTAGGCAGAGTGGTGTGTCGTTTCATTCTCTCCATCCCTGCAGGTAAACGGCGTGATGGTAAATAAGTTAGTTAGTCAGTCAAAGAATATGAATGTATTAATTTACATGCCCCGCTGATAGTGATAGGGACTTTGAAAGCATCAGTTATAAATTTTGAAATATCTATCTTTGACCGCGAGAAACTTTGCATGATTGATTGAATACCGTAATAAGATTAAAAAAAGAAAGAAAGGTTTTTGTTGAATGGATGGGTCCAAATGAAAAGCAAGAGTTTCTTTACCGGACAGACAGACAGAGTTTCTATAGCACATTTCAGAGTATGGATGTACAAATATAGAATAAGTTGTATAAATGACTTTCTTCAATGAAAATTAATTTTATTTGGTGATTTCCTTATCTTTGTTGTAAAAATTGTCTATGCTTTAAAATACTGTTTCGTATTAAAGATCTTTTCTTTGACATTTCTGAAGACCATTTGAAGAATAGTTTAAATTAACTTCACATCATAGTGTAACACATATTGTAATATAACACTCTTTTAAACATTCATCGTTGACTTTGTGTAATACGCTTTTGCAAAACGCTTTTAAGTGGTATTACACAAAGTGAACTATGATAAGGAGAGTGTTATATTACCATGCCACAAAGTCAAAAATGTGTTCAACATACAAAATATTGAAAAAATAAATAAATAATAAAATAATAAAAAAATTTAAAAAAATTTAAATATATATATATATATATATATATATATATATATATATATATATATATATATATATATATATATATATATATATATATATATATATATATATATATATATATATATATATATGTATATATATAAATATATATATATATATATATATATAGATATATAAATATATATATATATATATATATATATATATATATATATATATATATATATATATATATATATATATATATATATATATTTATACATAAACATATATAGATATATATATATATATATATATATATATATATATATATATATATATATATATATATATATACACAAATATATAATATATATATATATATATATATATATATATTATTTTATTACATATAAATTTATTTGTATTTACCATAAAATATGAAGACAAAAATTTATAATTAGATAAAAAAAAATTATTAAAAATGGTTAATGATCAATTTTTTTAATTAATTTAATTAATTGCTTGGAGATATAGATATTATTTTTACGATTTTTTTCGGATAATGTTAATTTTAACAAATATTTCTTGTGTATCTTAAAAATCATATATACCTACGTCGATTATTCTGTTGAATCTAATCAAGTAGTAGGATCGATAACTTGTTTTCGCGATCCAACATGATTCGCAGGGCGTGTCGATATATACATATATCTCGTTTTTATTGGCATTTTATTGGCAGGTTATCTCTGCTTACTCAGCGCCGGCAGTTAGTTTTAGAATGTACGAAATAAAAATCGCATTAGAGTGGAGCGAAAGTTTTTTCGCATTAAATTTAATATACTCCACCCTAATCTTGAGGGAAACAACTGTCAAAAAAATCCATAACGTCTGCTTTGTAAAATGTGGATGGAACGCCGGCAAATTTTCTAAACCAGAATATTGAAAAAAAATTGCAATATACTACGCTATAGAGCATTTTATGTAAGTATTTCGAATGTTTTATATAATATATTAAAAAATTTTGAGTGTGTCCAAATACTTGTTCCCAAAATCTGGATTATCTCCAATTACAAGAGTTATCTTCATACCAATAGATGTCTCTAGTGAAATTCTAGTGATTCAAGAACAAGTTCTAAATTAGTTCATAAATACAGAACTTCCAAGACTTTGAGTGGTGTGGTTGTCAATAATGGGTAGAATTGGTGAATGTTACACGTGTGTAAAGTGATCACTTAAACCAGCCTATGACGATCGTCAGCCCCGTAAATGCCCAGACTTCCATATTCTTCTTCATCTTTGATGAGATGTCGAAAAATAGTATATTAAAACTTATAAAATAATATCAATTTGTTTTTAACCACATCTATTTTAAGTATTTTTCTCCGATGGTTTCGACGAGAGCCTTGTCATCTTCAGGGATGGACATGTACTCCAGGAACGTGTACTGAAGACGACAAGGTTCTTGTCGAAACTACCAATACCAATACAAAGTACCAACAATAAAAGTGGTAAAAAAAATTGTTAATTTTTATAAAGTTTTATAAAATGTGCCACATAGTGTTAGCAAAAAACATTCAAGAAAGCTTAATTGCTGTTGATTGATTTTTTTCTTTAACATTTATATTTGTTTCTACTGTCAAAATAGTTCATTCTAAAAATTGATCAAATTATTAAAATTTTAGATTTCGCAACATGGAGTTTGAAAATTTATGTTTTATCATGTTTTTAAAGCTCCTTTAAAATATATCACATTTACAAAATTTTGTGTGTTTTGTGTATGTGTTATTTTTGCATTTTGACAACTCAATATAGGTGAAGAAGACGCTGAAGAGATCTCGAATATATTGTGAACCTGACCATCCCCATGGATCTTCCTCGAACGACATCTAGACGAAGACCAAAAAATTCGTTGATGCTACATGATAACATGATTTGAAGGCATGGCCTAGGTGCATCGCAGAAAGAGCTAAGTTTGAAGAGAGACAATGTGAAATTAATCTTGAAATGACATTTCGCTCACTCCTTTCAAGAACGTCATAAATTAAAAAACTTGATTTTTCAGGAGAACGTTTTTAAAGTTTAAAAACATAATACAATGTATTAAAAATAAACATCAAGCCACATATTGAACTTTTTACTGTGCAACAGATCTTTTTAGGTAAAACCTGAAGGTTTTTTCCCCATTTGAAAAATATTAAGTATATTTAAAAAATAATTGATTACTACATTTTCATCAAAATGCAAAAACAACACTTTTTGCCCTGTAGCGGGTAAATATTAAGTTAAAAATATGCCTCTTTTGCTGGGATATAGTACATTTTCTGAGCATTCCGAAAACATGCACAACTGAAAATTGACGATTTTTTATTTATGACCTTCTTGAAAGGAGTGAGCGATTTGACCTGGTGTCAAAATGTTTATTCTGAAACCGGCAGTCATAAATATTGTTTTATGTGGTATGTATTACACAAGATGAACGATGAATAATACAATTAAAAGTGAAAAGGAAATTTTGTAATATGTAAATATAAACCAGGATTCGGACCTCACATACAAATGAAAGAGTTTCTGCTTAATAAAAAGCATCTCTCACATCGTAGATATCTCTAGTGAAGTCAAACACTATGTTTCGAGTTTGATCGATATATCTAAAAGCTCCAAGAATTTGAGTAGTGTGGTTGTCTGTCAATCATGGGTAGAATTGGTGAATGTTACACGCGTGTTAAGTGATCAATTAAACCAGCCTATAGCAGGCGTTAGCCCCGTAAATGTCCAGACTTCCATAAAATGTAAACTGACATTAACAACATTTTGAGTGTGTCCAAATACTTTTTCACAAATCTGGATTATCTTCAATTACAGGAGTTATTTTACATATTATTTTTTGACATCTCAACATAAATTACGAAGAATATTCATATTCTCAGACTTCCATATTCCTTTATTTATTCCTTTATTAAAAATGAATTCATTTTTTTTCTTCATCCATGTTGAAATGTCAAAAAATAATATCAAAAGTAAACTAACGTTCGCCATTTGGTCGTTTTTAGCAAAAACATATTCATTTTATTATTGGTTTCTCGCCTGTTTGACTTTCTTTGGGATTTATTATGAAATTCAGGAATCGTTTGTTTATGTTAAGCGCGCACGATTGCTTTCTTGTATTGTAATGCTGCGCCGAAAGGTGCATGACGTCATCATTCCTTTAACTCGAAATTGTGTAGGCATTCCTTTCACTTAAAAGTTTTATTTTTCATTTTAACTTAAATGAAGGTAAACATATTTTGTAAATTAAAAACATTGTTTAATTTGTGGTATAGTAATATATTTTAATTTATTGTAACTGCAGACAGTTGGTAGAATTCCATGTTGAATTGTTGAGTAATATATACAAAATTAAACCCTGCTATTGGATTGAATTCTACTTTTGTTCACATATACGAGTATATGATAATATGTGACGCGTTTCATCTTATTAAGACATTATCAAACATATCAAAACATGTGTTTGATAATATTTTAATAAGACGAAACGCGTCACATATTATCATATATATCGTAGTCATACAGGAGAAAGTGACCAATTGCATTTTTTACAAAAATGTGACTATTTGATATTTTACTAGCTTAATATTGCCCTGAAAAAATCCCAAATGATTTTAAACTTGGAAGTATAATAGATTGACTTTTAAAAATGACTAACTGCATTGATGTTTATTTTCTTGCCAAGCGAAATTGACTTAAATGGCCCTCCTGAACATTTTTCGTTTTGTTAGTTGGTCACTTTCTCCTGTACGACTACGATATGTAAATAAAAGTAGAATTCAATAAAATAACCGTGCTTAATTTTGGATAAATTACCCCACAGTATATTTTAAACTAGTTTTATCTTTAGTAATTTTCGCAACTAGTGCCTTATCAGGGGCGGTTTTAAATATTTTTGGAAGCAATTTTGTATATTAAGTATCATTCTCTCCATATCATTCATCGTTCACGAACACATTCGTTTGAAAATGCCATTACTAGGCGAAACAATTGTCACAATATTTATTGTTATGTGTTTTGAAAAAAATACAACATAGATTTAAAAATAAAAATAAAAATAAAAAAGTATTATATTTATTGTTCTTAAATTTATCTTCAAATAATAATTTTGACTAAATTTTGACCATAAACAAAATCTCGAATAATTGTATTATATTGTTAGAGTCAGTTTTTGTTTATATTGCAGAGACAACTCAAATACAAGTACGAGACTGAAGACGTGCATGGCTCAAAGTACTAAAAAGATAATGAAAATAAACTCGTAAAAACTCACTCTCCTACGAAATATCTAGATTTACGAAACGTTGAAGGAAATTTACTGTCATGTAACGTCCAAAATACTAACTAAATAAGAATGGGTTACCGTTCTACAAACAATTTTATATCTTATCTGTTATTGCTTTCGTGTTTTCTCTTTTATTTGCGAAACTGGCGTCCCTGGTTCGATTCCCGCCAAGTGTAAGAAATTCAAGAAAGATATATTTTCAATTGGTCTAGGTGTTTGCGATGTATTTTTTTTTTACATTTGCCTTCTCTATCCTTACTATCCTACCTGCAGATAAGCCTCTTAATGCTTTTAAGGCTTTGTGGGTTATTTCTTTAAAAAAATCGAATCTGTTATTAAAAAACTAAAACTAAAAAAATATTATAAATATATCGGTTATATGTAGAATCAAAAGTAAGTAAATACCAACCTTTTATTTTCGTGTGAGCATTATCGATAAAATTAATTTAATTTATTTAGAAAAAAACTATATTGTTGTTATTTTACTACGATAAAATTAAGAAAGGTGTATTTAGATCGTTGAGTGAAGAAAAGATAATCAAACAAAATTATGAGCCAATGTTTGTGGTAATCAAAGCAGAAAAAGACTGAGAAAAACTTGGCATGATCAAGTATTTCAAATACTTGAAAGTGTTGAGGCTAGGACTCGGTATGATCGGCGTGTATGTACGAACGTGGAAGAGGCGAAGATTTTGTTAAAACACAGATCATATTCTCTCTACTTACGCCTGCGGCGAAGCGGCGTGATGGTTGGTTAGTAAGTTTTAGTTTTATATTTTCGCTTTTATTTTAAGTTTTACTTGGTGAATACCAATATTACTTAAATTCTTTTGAGACACGTGTTTCGATGTGTTCTGCGTCATTTTAAAACACTGTACTGATATGGAATGCATCAAAACGCTTGTCATAATATATTTTAAGAAATAGTGATATTTACCAAGTAAAATTCAAAGTAAAAATGGATAGAAATTACTACAAAGTGACTGCCGAATCAATAAATTAAACTGTATTTTTGTAATGATGCCACGAATAAAGAAATGGTATTTATTGTAATATTCTTCAATGATGTTCAAAAAACATATGGGCGAATTCGTTTAATGATAATTATTTTATGTTTTGAATATTGAAAGCATTAACTTTGTGGATCATATTGATATATTATTTCGAGAAATAAAAATACTTTGTGTTCTGATCCACTCACATTTTTATTTAACCAACTAGTTTCGGCAACAACCTGTTGCCCTCTTCAGGGTTACATTTATTACTAAATATATATATAAAAAGAAACAGTGTACAAGTTTGAACAGTGTACAAGTTTGTACCTTTTGAAACCCAACAACTTGTACACTGTTTCTTTTTATATATATTTAGTAATAAATGTAACCCTGAAGAGGGCAACAGATTGTTGCCGAAACTAGTTGGTTAAATAAAAATGTGAGTGGATCAGAACACAAAGTATTTTTATTTCTCGAAATAATAATTATTTTACATTATAAAATACATTAAAACATTTCCTTGTCATGACATTCGATGCCAGCTGTTGAGCTGTCATTTTTTATATGTATTACGTGATGGCTGTCAAAGTTCGATGTTTTGAGATATATTTTTTTGTTAATTATTACTCAAGAATCGAAAATATCTATGGCATCCACGTAGTGTAGCGGTCAGCACCTTTAGCTACCATGCTGGAGGTCCCGGGATCGATTGCAGGCCTGGTTATCTTAAATTATGGCCTATCCCTTTGGCTCGCTGTTGTGCTACTTTATTTAGTTAAGCATCTTGACTCCCCAGCCCCGCTTGATACATCGTGGTTCCCTGTCGATGAATCCTTAGCATGCGATTTAGCACAACATCTGAAACGCTTTGAGTCGACCTCGTCCTGCCTGACCGATAGTCCGAATGAAAAGTACAAATGTATATCGCTCACTCCTTTAAAGAACGTCACAAATCAAAATCGTCCATTTTCAGTTGTGCATGTTTTCGGAATGCCCAGAAAATGTACTATATCCCAGCAAAAGAGGCATATTTTAAACTAAATATTTACCTTTTCATTAATTGATTCGGCAGTCAGTTTGTGGTAACATCTATCCATGTTTAATTAATGTTTTACTTAGTAAATACCACTATTAGTATAGTGGTATTTAATAAGTAAAACATTAATTAAAAATTAATATTTACCTGCTACAGCGCAGAAAGTCTAGTTTTTGCATTTTGAAGAAAGGATTGTTTAATTATTTTTTTAAATATACAAAATATTTTTCAAATGGAGAAAAAACCCTCAGGTTTTACCTAAAAAGATCTATTGCGGAGTAAAAAGTTCAATAATTGGTTTATATTTATTTTTAATACGTTGTTTTATATTTTTAAATTTTAAAAACATTCTCCCGAATAATCACGTTTTTTATTTTTTATTTATGACCTTCTTGAAAGGGGGCGCGATATATGGTACATCCGTTTTGGGCTGAATACCGCTAGCCGAAATTGATTCGGCACGTACTAGAAGTGTAAAACTATTTTGGGCGCAGTACTCGTAAATTTGATTATTTTCGTAAGCTCTAAAGGCAGGAAGGATTGAAACATCAAACTCGGATATTTTATACGGCTTAATAAATTTATTATTTGTATGGTTTCTGGAACGGAGTAGATCTGGACCAATCGAATCGCTCCGGGAACATATTAAATCATTAATATTGGTATTATGGATAACGAGAGAATGACTAAAAAAATATATGTGGCGAATGTGAGAGGGAAAACAGAACGAGGACGACCGAAAAAGACTTGGCACGATCAGATCAATCAGAACCTAAAATCTGGCGGTCTCAAAAGTCTGCGTAATCGGTGGGCATGTATGACTAGATGTATGGACGTGAAGGAGGCGAGGAGTGTATGTCAGGACAGAAAAGTGTGGCGTTCCATCCTCTCTGCCTACTTCTGCGGGAAACGGCGTGATGATAGAAGTAGTAATAAAGGTATTATTATTTTTATTGTTATTTTATTTTTTAGAAGTTACAATTTTTTGTTGTTGATAATTTGAATTAATTTTATAGACATTTCTACTTTTAAATCTTAAAATTAATAACGCAGTTTTCTCCGATAAAAAGACTAAGCTCTTGTGCTTGGAGAGGGACTTACACTTATTAAACTGAAAAGCAAAAAAAAAATATTGCTTGGACCGGATGCGGTGCCCTATGCACCACTGGGTGCGATTAAAAGTAAGAAGAAGAATAATAATTATGTAATTAAAATGTAACTTTGTTTTAAAATCACTAAAAATATTTTATTATAACTTAATTATAATGTCTACCGGTTTCCAAGCTAACCGCTTCTTTATCAAGACTGATTTATTTAGTATTAATCAGTATTGATAAAGAAGCGGTTAGCTTTGAAACCGGTAGACATTATAATTAAGTTATAATAAAATATTTATAGTGATTTTAAAATAAAGTTACATTTTAATTCTAAAATTGAAAATCACAAAGTTATTGCTTTAAATATAAATTATAATAATAATCATGCAATTCATCTCAGATTTTTACGGCGTTTCTAATTAGAAATTCTACCTTTTATACTGGCTTCTTCCGACAGACCAGAACAGTGATCTTTTTAAACCTAACAATGTCTTTTGATATTTAAAAAACATCTAAGTCAACAATACAACTGAAGATAAAAGTAACATATCACACAACATCGCGCTTTGAGTTTCAATTTTGACGTTTGTAATTGTATAATAAGAACTAAAAACCTTTGATAATGGAAATGAATTCATCAAAACGTCTTAGATATGATTTTTATATATTTTTAGTTGGTTTCGTTTGACCTTCAAAACTTGTACAATAATAATGAATGTACAATATAACACAAAAACAAGTATTTTGTGCCATTTTCGTAAAATATTACCTAAAGGGCGCTTCACTTGTTGTCAATAATGGGTAGAATTGGTTACACGCGTGTAAATTGATCACTTAAACCAGCCTATGACGGTCGTCAGCCCCGTAAATGCCCAGACTTCCATATTCTTTTTCATCTTTGATGAGATGTCAACAAATAATATGTTTATAAAAAGTTATATCGCTCACTCCTTTCAAGAACGTCATAAATCAAAAATCGTCAATTTTCAGTTGTGCATGTTTTCGGAATGCCCAGAAAATGTACTACATCCCAGCAAAAGAGGCATATTTTTAACTTAATATTTACCCGCTATAGGGCAGAAAGTGTTGTTTTTGCATTTTGAAGAAAAGGTATTGTTTAATTATTTTTTTAAATATACTTAATATTTTTCAAATGGAGAAAAAACCTTCAGGTTTTACCTAAAAAGATCTGTTGCACAGTAAAAAGTTCAATAAGTGGCTTGATATTTATATTTAATACATTGTATTATATTTTTAAACTCTAAAAACGTGCTACTGAAAAATCGAGTTTTTTTATTTATGACCTTCTTGAAAGGAGTGAGCGATATGTAAGTCAAATATCTGTAAAATATTCATTTGGAAATACCTAAGATTTTGACATATTTTGAGTATTGTAAATAATAAATGCGTTGATTTAATAAAACACAAATTTATTAATGCAAATGTGATTCGATCGAACAAGTTAATTTGTAATTCTTGGCAAAGTAAAGATTAATTTGAATTTTGGAAAATGTTTGCAATGGAGGAAGCTGTTTGAATTCGATTATAACTTGTTTTTCCAAAAGGAGACGTCGAAAATCGGTGAGATGAGAAATGTTTTAGAGAATAATGTTTGGCAATGGGCAAACAAAACAGTGGCCGTATTTAGGTCACAAACATCAATGCGAAAGCGAATTTTTCCGAGTCCCTCCAGCTTTATTCGAGTTTAAGAACGATTTAAAGGTCTCTATTCAATATCAAACATTTATTATATTTATTGTTTCGGCATTAACTTTGTGGTAAGACATGTTACAATAATTAAAGAAAGTTATTATACAGACCTGAATGATGGAAGTTTAACTTCTGAAACATGTAGGTAGTCTATAATAAAACTCAAGTGGGAAAAAACGAAGTGTTTTCTTTAATTATCAAACATTTATGTTGACTTTTAACAAGTGTAAAAAAAAACCCTTACCTTAGCCGCACCCAATGGTGCATAGGGCACTGCGTCATATAAACGCAGTGTTATCTTGATCGTTTACACATGAAGGAAAGGTGATCAGCCTTCCGCTTCAGGTACCAGTCCAGGGTAATATTGAATAAATATTACAGTGAAAAAATCACTTAGATTTGGGAATCGAACCCGGGACCTCCAGAACGGTAGCCGAGCGTGCTGACCATTACACTACGGAGGCGGACAACAGACAAAACAGACTAATGATAACATCCGGACATGAATGTAATAGTTATTGACACGGGAATATGGAACAATTACAGGATTCATAACCTGTCTTTGAATGGTTTGAGTAATTACTTTGAGGCCTTACTCACAAACAAAGGATTCAGTAAGCGACTGGCTGTGCAAAGCGCCATAGGTCTCTCCAAGACCAATTTTATTAGAATTTAAAAAATGTATTATAAATTGAAAAAAAAAATTCTTTCATTCTTTAAATCCTTTACTTTCAATAACTTGTTTCTTTTTAATAAATTGTATATTTTTTTCAAAGATTTATTCAATTTAAAATAAATGTTAGTACAGTAGTCATTCGAACCCGTAGATATGGAGGAATCTGTAGCTTCCGAAACTAGTCGTTAAAAATTAAATATAATACTCAAGTGTTAAAAAAAACAATTGTTTTTATTAATAATTTAGTAAAGTAGTGTTAATTAGCATGATGATCATTATTGTATGGCTTGTTGATTTGTGTACCATCTTTAATATTATCATGACTTTATTTGTCCGCCTCCGTAGTGTAATGGTCAGCACGCTCGACTACCATACTGGAGGTCCCGGGTTCGATTCCCAGGGGTGGTTAAATAAATATTAGTGATTGTTTCACTCTAATATTTATTCAATATAACCTTGGACTGGTACCTGAAGCGGAGGGCTGATCAACTTTCTTTCATGGGTTAATGATCAAGATAACACTGCGTTTATATGATGCAGTGTCCTATGCACCATAAGTTGCGGATAAGGGTTTGAATGAATGTATTTTATATATATTCATTCTGATCTTAAACAATTTATAATATGTATGATGTTAACCGATATATAATAAGTATGATTGAGAGTTAATTTAACTAAAATATGAAATAATATTTTTTGATAATTTATATAACGCCATTTTCATAAAATACTACCTCAAACACGCTTAAGTAATGTATTAAAAATAATTATTTTACGATATGTTTTTGCGTTTTCATATTTTTCTAAACTTTGTCCGATTGCGTCGTGAATGGAGGGCCTAATGAGGCGCCCTTCCCATAGTAGGTATTATTATTATTATTATTTGTAGGTAGAAGACGGATGATAATTCAATTTGATAAATGGCAAACGAACACAAAACTGGAATATAAAAAGAGGGTGACTTTTAATGAAATATCACGATCTTATAAAAATATTATTTTTGACTTATAAAAATTTATCTTTATTGTAACGGAAATATACATAATTTGCAGAGGGTTGATGAAAGGTTTTTTTTAAAACTTTTTTTTCGATTTGTTTTATGAAAATTGAAATGTTTTGAAATTAGTATAATGAGAAGTAATATATATTTATTGTAACTGCAGACAGTTGGTAGAATTCCATTTTGAGTTGTCGTGGAATATATCGAAAATTAAATACGGTTATTGGATTGAATTCTACTTTTATTTACATATATACATATATACACACACACACACATATATATATATATATATATATATATATATATATATATATATATTATATATATATATATATATATATATATAAATATATATATATTTATAGATATATATATATATATATATACATATATATATATATATATATATATATATATATATATATATATATATATATATATATATATATATATATATATATATATATATATATATATATAAATATAAATATATATATAATATATATATTATATATATATATATATATATATACATTATATATATATATATATATATATATATATATATATATATATATATTTATATATATATATATATATATATATATATATTTATATATATATATATATATATATAAATATATATATATATATATATATATAAATATATATATATATATATATATATATATATATATATATATATATATATATATATATATATATATATATATATATATATATATATATATATATATATATATATATATATATATATATATTTATATATATATATATATATATGTATATATATATATATATATATATATATTTATATATATATATATATATATATATATATATATATAAATATATATATATGTATATATATATATATATATATATATATATATATATATATATATATATATATATATATATATATATATATATATATATATATATATATATATATATATATATATATATATATATATATATATATATATATATATATATATACGCCTTTTGTGTTATTAAGACATTATCAAATACTCTGTGAATATTTGAAAATGCCGTAATAAGACGAAACGCGTCACATATTATCATATTTATGTATGTAAACAAAAGTAGAATTCAATCCAATAAACGTGTTTAATTTTGGATACCTTACCCAACAAGTAATATCTACTTCTACTACTTCTACCATCACGCTGTTTCTCCGCAGGGGTAGGCAGAGAGGATAGAAAGTAACCCCACTCTGTCTTTGCAAATATGTTTGCCGCATCCATATTTATGTGAGTGAGTCGTAGAATGTACTCGATCACGCCAAGTTTTCATCGGCCTTTCTTCGCTTCTATTACCGACCAGATTCGCTTTATAACTTTTGTTTTACCATCCTTTCTTCACTCATTTGATTAACATGCTCAAACCGTCTTAACATAACTTTTTTAATTTTTATCGATGCTTATCTCAGCCTTGCATTTCTCCCTTATATCGCCATTCGAACATCTATCGTACAAAGTTTTGCCGCACATTCGTCTGAGAGAATTCGTCCATACTACATATTTCTAAATTAATGAACCTCTTGACCTTGAACTCTTGAAGGACAACGA
>NW_028280960.1:2500-32500 GCF_059751285.1 Brachycentrus maculatus | reverse complement strand
GTACTATGTACAACTGATTTTGACAGTTCCCGTTTACCACAAAATTTACGATTTTCGCGATCATCGCCTAAATTCTATTAAAAAGGAATTTATTTGATTTCATTGTGCGGCAATTTGAACTAGGTATCTAGAGAAGAAGAAGAAAAGGATGGTGGTACACACCAAACTAACATAAAACAAAGAGTAATAAAAAATAAAAAATCGAAAAACAAATCTCTTTTGCAATGTAAAAAAAATAACTTTGGACGCTATACTTATCTGTTCTTGTTCCTAGAAGACATGTATTGCTTCGCCGCATTGGCCGACCAAAATCCTCCCGGCAACCGACGAGTCTCCGATCATAGTTGGATGTCTGCGTTTGTTGATTGTTTAGCCGAGCCGTAGCCGAGTCGAAATCATTCAAACGTCAACATTACGCCGGACTCGGAGATGTTGCGACGATTTTTGAAGCAGCGAACTAAACTAACTAAATCGTATAGATAAGCTCAACGGCGACTTACCGTCGACGGTGACAAGTCACCGCTTTTAACAGCGACTTGGGTCGCTGCTTCGCTTCCTCCATCTCCGCGTCTGTCTTTGGTAAGTATCATCACATTATTAAAAGATCTCTCTTTCTCTCTCTATCTTATAAATATTTTATAAAAAAATATTTCGCAATAGTACTTATAATGTCGAAACATGTATTGAGAGCCGAGCTCGATAGAACAACAGTATCTCACTTATATGCGATGTTTATGGCTTAAAATATTTGTGAATTACTTTGATTACCTGTTTTTTTTACGTCATAATATTTGTGATAAAAATTCTCCAGCCTTATTTATCGGTCCTATTTATCCGACGAAAAATTTATTGTTTCGGTATTAGAGTACGGATTCACTGATGCTGATCATCTAAATGATCGGATCTTACCCAATCCAATCCAAACAATACTTTGTGGTATGTATGTGGTATCAACCTTAAAAAAACATTTTTTAGGCTAGTTGTCTAGTGGTGTCACGCTGCCAACACGTGCGCCTTACTAAGTAAGTAGGTATACTCAAGCGCAGTTTTAAAATCCAAATTTTCTATATTTTCTTCATGCTTTCGGATTAACCGGGAGATCAACAGGAGTATGCGGGATTTTTTACAACATACATCCTTTATTGTAGTTTTTACAGCATACATCCTAACATAAATCCATCCATATTTACTATTTAAATTTAAAATAAAATCATCTCAAACAATAATTATTAATTTACAGTGATGCCTCGCATAACGAATGCTGCGCACAACGATATTTATGTTCGTCCATTACGCAACTTACGGACTGCATTCCGATGCAGGGAGAAGCAGCTGAGGACACTCGAGTGGTTTAGCGCACGAGCTCGTTGAAGAACACTAAGAAGAGTTGACAACTGTAGTGCCAAGAACTAGTAGTCCAGCAACATGATGAAACTCAAAGAGAAGCTGGCAACGAGGAGGAGCAACCAACTCAACCTCGTCTCAACGGCCACCATCAAGAACATCCTGGTCAAATAGGTTTCTTCGAGGTATCAGAATTTAACATAACCTTAACAAAACCTAATCTAGCTTTACAAAAATTACTGGAATCTTACCTAACCCAACAAATTTTCATAACTAAACCAAACTTAACAAGACTTCCCTCCCAGCAATGGCCAAATGCCGAGAAGTCGATGATTGGCTCACACTAGATTATCCCTCCTGTTCTCAGATTTAACCTACGAGTAGAAGTAACAAAAACTCACTAACTGATCTATAAACTTCGTACATAATAAAGATAATAATGCAACTCTCATAAAAAAACTAATTAAACGAAACTTTACCTTAACAAACATAAAAACACGTTACGCTTTATAGAATGGAAACAGTATTTGAAAATATATACATATTTGCTGTTGCATAGATTTGGCAACGTTGTAAAGGGCAAAATCAATCTGTATCGTCGAAGGCAGCGCGGTGTAATTTTACGTATCTGTGTTTTAACACACTAAGGACGGGTGTTTTTTATGTCGTTTTTTTTAAATTGTCGATTCTACTTATTTTGTAATATTTTGTTCATTAATAATACACTCTGCTCTTAATTATTTTATTCATCAATATTTGTCTTTCATTAGGTTTATTTTGTAATACTTTGTTAGCAAAAATACACTTTCCTCTTAATTTTTCATAAATTTTCGTAAATCAAAAGTATTGATAAAAAAATCACTACTGATATCAACATAACAACAACACGGGATCGATCCCTTTGGCGCGTCTCTTCGTGATAGTCGCGAGTAGGTGCCTTCTTTCTTCGAATATTCGTAGTACAATACCTCGTGGTTCGAGACGTGGTCTCTCCAGGATATCCCAACCATTATTCCATATGCATTAAACAGCACTGGCGACAAGAAGCACCCTTGCCTTACATCATGTCTAATTTTTGCTTCTTTGTTCATTGCCACGTCGAACTAAAGCAGCTTCCTCTCTATACAGTGTGTGAATTATACGTCTGTCCCTGTATTTTATGTCAATACCGTCCATCACCTCAAAGAGCTTTTTCCATTGTACCTTATCAAATGCCTTTACTATGTCTATGAGTAAGGCTGTACAGTACTGATTATTTACTAGGTAATCTTCACTAGGTATACTACCTACTTTAAGAGGTAATCCATTCACTAGAGCAGACGATTCTGCATCATAAATTAAAAAGCAATTTCCACATCTACGAACGAAAATGGATTAGTAATAGAAAAATAAATCATAAAAATAAAAATAAAATACATATATTTTATAACGAATTGAGCTTAAACTGAGGTTATCAGAACTCGTGCTAGGCCAAGACGATGGGACTCGATTGTTCACAGAATGATTTGATCAGCTCTGACAGGAAATTCACAGCGAATGTATAGTATTTGCTTTGTTGTGTGCATACAGTAAAATATTTGTATACTCGTATTATAAAGAAATATTTGTCGCAAACGATCTTCCCTCGGAAGTTTTTGGGTTTGTATAATCTGTTGCACGTTAATCGTGTGTATCATAATATTAGTAGAAACGTGTTTCATTTCAAATAATGATAATCGATGGCATTGTTATTAGTCCTTGCTTTTTAGTTATAATAACTATTTTAGCTAATTAATTATTTCATTGCTTGTGTTGTTTTCAGCAATCACAAACTACAAAGATGTTACAAGAACAAAAAAACATTCAATTTACATTTTACGATGTGGTGCACATGGAAGTGAACAATCTCGCAGTGGTTACTATTTACATATATAGATCTTCGGTGTTTGAACGTACCTACGTACATAATGTTTTTAAATAAATATATTGATTCTCTTAATATTATTATGTGTATTTTCTTTATATAAATCAAATAATGATTGTTAAATCGATCATATTCTCGACCATATACAAACAATACGTGTGTAGGTATACAGTTTCCTTCATCTACCACAACTTGATTCAATTTTTAATAACGGACTGATTACGCCTCACCATCCAAAATTTTCTAATGGTTTTAGGTAAAGTAAATAGCAAATTCTCCAAATAATATCTGTGTATGATATTTCTACTTTTATACTACAACAACGTAATAAACGCTGTCGAGACATAATATCTATTGAGTATTTCCTTACAAAATCTAAGAATATGCATTATGATAATATTTAATACCTTACCTTCAAGCAAAACGTCAAAATTATATACTACATTTAAACAAATTTTACATTTATACAAATAACCCTTGATGAAACCGGATGGTAAAATATGTCAATAAGTATAAAAGATCAATGCTGTGCCATGTATTTTCGATTTTGATCGAGGCAATGTTTTATCTTTTTCTGTGGTCTCCTCTAGCTTAATTTATTTTTCTTCCTAAATGTTGGATATGTTATTTACGGTTTTTGCAAAATCCTAAATATGTGTCATACGTAATTCAACCTAATAACCTCAAAAATGTTTGCCTATGTGATCTATATTCGCACGCATTTTTAATACGCGTTAGTGCTTGTTTTTCTGCGCTATGGTCATTTTTACCCTTCAGAAGTGTACACGGATCATGCACGGATGCCGGATGTCGTGTTTTGTAAACAATATTTATTTTGACAAATTTATATTACACAATCATTAGCTTTCTTAATCAATCGTGAAAGGAACTTTCGCGTCAAATTATTTTTTCATCTGATATATTATATTCGTAAAACTTATATTAAAAAAGAATGTGCATTGTATTTTTATTAAAGTAATATTTTTGGTTTTTGAAATGTTTAATGTGGATATTAAAATAAAGAATTACTTAGTGTTTTTTTTTCATTTGTTATTTATTGTATTCAAATTGATTACAAATAATTAATTTTAGGATCCCATGTGTGTCTATTATTGTGTGATTATAATAATTTAATTTATAAAAAACGTGTATGTATTGTATATTCCTATTATTATTATTGTGTTTTGTGTTGATCTAAACATCTGATTTTTTGTAAAATTGTCGGTGTGAAACAAAGATTTTCCATGTGTGAAATTTCAGTCGCATGTCGCACGCGGCATGCGGACACTAGTTAAGCTCTGACTTCGTTATTCGGCGTTTGATCCAATCTATATGAGGTATCAACTTATTCATCTAAAACTGAATAAAATACCACGCATGTTGGTTCCTACAGAACTTCACATTAAGTGCTAATCTTACATTTATCCCCAGATTTTAAATTTCATCAGCACGTGTTACGTGACATGCAAGTCATTCTTGTATATTTAGTAAGTACCTATAGCAACTCCAGAAGTAGTAACGAGAAAATAATCCTCATTGCTCCTACATAATTCCGTTGTGTGCTCATGAAATTTAGATCATTCATGTTTGATGATTATCTTTATCGTGTAGCCTTTAATTCATAAGTACAATGCCTACAGTCAATAATATTAACTAATATTGAGTTTTTTTTCACAGTTCAAATCATAATATGCACCTATAATAACTGATTTTGACAGTTCTCCGTATGTCCGACATAAATTTTAAATTTTCTCGAACACCGGCTAAATTCGAGTAAAAACGATTTCAATTCGCTAGTAAATTATGGGGCAAATCGAACTAGGTATTTAGAAGAAGAAGAGGGTGATACACCCCAAAACTAACAAAAAAGTAGTAAAAATATGTAAACAAATAAATATCTTGATTGCAATTCAGAAATTAACTCTGGAGGTGATGTTTTTTGTCCGTGCTTGTTCCGAATCGGAACAAGAACAGACATGCATCGCGTCGCCGCATTGGCCGTCCGGCATCCTCCCGGCTCCGGCAACCGACGAATCTCCTATCATAGTTGAATATTTGCGTTCGTTTTTTGTTTATCCGAGCCGTAATCATTCAAATGTCAACATTACGTCGGACTCGGAGATGTTGCGAAATTTTTTGAAGCAGAGAACTAAACCGTATAGATATGCTCAACAGCGACTTTGCAAGGATCGGTATACCGTCGACAGTGACTTGTAAGCAGTGTTGCCAGGTCTTTTCCAAATAAATACCGAACAGTGAGCAATTTTTTTAAATCGATACAGTCGAACTCGGTTATTACGAGCACGGTTATAGCGTGATGTAGCGAGGAAACATTCGTTGACATTTTGGTTTCTGATTTTCTCCATACATTTATTCACGGTTATAACGAAGAACTTCTCGACTATAGGAAAGGGAGCAAAAAGAGATGACGATCTCTTTTTGACGTTTTTGACGAAAAAGACTTTTTTTTTAATGTTGAAAATATTTGAATGCTTTAAAACATTTTCGACCTTAAGCAATAAAATCCGACCGGGCAATTAGACCGTTGCCGCCGGGATGGGATTGCGTTTGTGACTCTTAAGTACTAATTTGGTGTTGTCACCGACAGTAAAAAAAAGGTTTCACGAATATGGGTTTTGAATTGCATGTTGCAAATTGCAAGCTTTGTCATGTCTGTAAGGACCTAATTAGTTACAATAACTTATTATATAGTTTTGAACGTCATGTTTTTTTCGGGGATTTTTACGATTGTTTCGTAATTTTGTATGTTCTATCTATGCTTACTATGGACATAGCATAATAAACATTACGAGGTGGGGAATGTCAGATCAATTCTAGAGCAGGTCAGTTAAAAACAAATCCTCGAATTATCAACAAATGTACTAATAAGAAAAAGCGTCTCTCGTGAACAGGCAATGAAAATTGGAGTGTTTAAAAAGTTTTCGTCATTCTCAGTGTCAATATTGTATTTTTATCTGCATTAAAAAAAAACATATGGG
Source organism: Brachycentrus maculatus (assembly GCF_059751285.1). Classification (NCBI taxonomy): domain Eukaryota; kingdom Metazoa; phylum Arthropoda; class Insecta; order Trichoptera; family Brachycentridae; genus Brachycentrus; species Brachycentrus maculatus. The sequence goes on along the minus strand of NW_028280960.1, from coordinate 26,254 downwards.
AACTGTGATCGTACGAATTTTAATCAAAATGCTAAAATGGTTTTGTACTCGAGCAGCACAAGATTTTCCGTTTTTTATAGGAAAACTGGATTGACAGAAAAATATGACATGTGCGTGATGGGTGAATTGTATGAATTATGTTTCGATTATGACATATTGTGTTATGTGACCGTTTCAAATAAAAATAAAACTTCATGTGATAGGTATTTAAAAAAATAATACATATTTTCGGACATAACGAGGAACGGTTATAACGAGCAAAATCAGTCGGTCCCTTCATCCTCGTTATAACCGAGTTCGACTGTATTTATATTATGAATTTAGAAGTATAAAGTACCTGCCACAAGAGCAACTAGCTAACTTACCTTTATGCACTGCATCTTGATCAATACTTACATGAAGGTAAGATGATCACTCCTGCGCTTCAGGGACCAGCCCAGGGTAGTATTAAATAAATACTAAAAATATTAATAATATTGAAAATAGTGAAAATATTTGTGAAATATCAAATAAAGATGACTCTTTAAGTGATCACAATGTTCTAGTACTTGACTATCTCATCTCACTCACTACTTCTTCTCCGTCTCCATCTCCGTCTACATCATCGTCTTCATCTCCGTCTTCATATTCATTTCATCTTATTGTTCATTTCATCTTCCATCTCCATCTTCATCTCCATCTTCACCTCCGTCTTCATTTCCGTCTTTATTTCGTCATCATCTCCATCTTCACCTCCGTCTTCATTTCCGTCTTTATTTCGTCATCATCTCCATCAACATCTCCGTCTTCATCTTCGTGTTCATATCCGTGTTCATCTCCGTGTTCATCTCCATTTTCATCTCCGTCTTTATCTCCGTCCTCATCTACGACTTCATCTCCGTCTTCATCTCCGTGTTCATCACCATTTTCACCTCCGTTTCCGTCTTCATCTCCATCTCTGTCTTCATCTCCGTGTTCATCTTGGTGTTCAACTCCGTGTTCATCTCCGTCTTCAACTCCGTCTCCGTTTTCATCTCCGTGTTCATCTCCGTGTTCATCTCTGTTTTCATTTCCGTTTCCGTGTTCATCTCCATGTTCATCTCCGTGTTCATCTCCGTTTTCATCTCCGTTGCCGTGTTCATCTCCGTGTTCATCTCCATGTTCGTCTCCGTTTCCGTGTTCATCTCCTTGTTCATCTCCGTGTTCATCTCCATGTTCATCTCCGTTTTCATCTCCGTTTCCGTGTTCATCTCAATGTTCATCTCCGTGTTCATCTCCGTTTTCATCTCCGTGTTCATCTTGGTGTTCATCTCCGTGTTCATCTTGGTGTTCATCTCCATGTTCATCTCCGTGTTCATCTCCGTGTTCATGTAAGTGTTCATCTCGGTGTTTATCTCCGTGTTTATCTCCGTTTCCGTGTTCATCTCCGTGTTCATCTCGGTGTTCATCTCCGTGTTCATCTCCACGTTCATCTCCATGCTCATCTCCGTGTTCATCTCCGTTACCGTGTTCATCTCCATGTTCATCTCCGTGTCCATCTCCGTTTTCATCTTCGTTTTCATCTCCGTGTTCATCTCCGTCTCCGAGTTCATCTCCATGTTCATCTCCGTGTTCATCTCCGTTTTCATCTCCATGTTCATCTCCGTGTTCATCTCGGTGTTCATCTCCGTGTTCATCTCGGTGTTCATCTCCGTGTTCATCTCCGTGTTCGTCTCGGTGTTCATCTCCGTGTTCATCTCCGTGTTCATCTCGGTGTTCATCTCCGTGTTCATCTCCGTGTTCATCTCCATTTTCATCGTCGTGTTCATCTCTGTGCTCATCTTGGTGTTCATCTCCGTGTTCATCTCCGTCTTCAACTCCGTCTCCGTTTTCATTTCCGTCTCCGTTTTCATCTCCGTTTCCGTGTTCATCTCCGTGTTCATCTCCGTGTTCATCTCCGTGTTCATCTCCGTGTTCATCTCCGTGTTCATCTCCGTTTTCATCTCCGTGCTCATCTTGGTGTTCATCTCCGTGTTCATCTCGGTGTACATATCCGTGTTCATCTCCGTGTTCATATCCGTTTTCATCTCCGTTTCCGTGTTCATCTCCGTTTCCGTGTTCATCTCCGTGTTCATCTCCGTGTTCATTTCCGTGTTCATCTCCGTGTTCATCTCCGTGTTCATCTCCGTCTTCATCTCAGTGTTCATCTCCGTGTTTATATCCGTCTTCATCTCCGTGTTCATCTCCGTGTTCATATCCGTCTTCATCTCAGTGTTCATCTCCGTCTTCATCTCATTGTTCTTCTCCGTGTTCATCTCCGTGTTCATCTCCGTCTTCATCTCAGTGTTCATCTCCGTCTTCATCTCCGTGTTCATCTCCGTGTTCATATCCATCTTCATCTCAGTGTTCATCTCCGTCTTCATCTCCGTCTTCATCTCAGTGTTCATCTCCGTGTTCATCTCCGTGTTCATCTCCGTCTTCATCTCCGTTATCATCTCCGAGTTCATCTCTGTGTTCATCTCCGTGTTCATCTCCGAGTTCATCTCCGTTTTCATCTCCGTGTTCATCTCCGTCTTCATCTCAGTGTTCATCTCCATGTTCATATCCGTCTTCATCTCAGTGTTCATCTCCGTCTTCATCTCAGTGTTCTTCTCCGTGTTCATCTCCGTGTTCATCTCCGTCTTCATCTCAGTGTTCATCTCCGTGTTCATCTCTGTGCATCTCCGTGTTCATATCCGTCTTCATCTCAGTGTTCATCTCCGTGTTCATCTCCGTCTTCATCTCCGTTATCATCTCCGAGTTCATCTCTGTGTTCATCTCAGTGTTCATCTCCGTCTTCATCTCCGTTATCATCTCCGAGTTCATCTCTGTGTCATCTCAGTGTTCATCTCCGTCTTCATCTCCGTCTTCATCTCAGTGTTCATCTCCGTGTTCATCTCCGAGTTCATCTCCGTTTTTATCTCCGTCTTCATCTCAGTGTTCATCTCCGTGTTCATCGCCGTCTTGATCTTCGTCTTGATCTCTGTCTTCATCATCATTTCATATTTTTCTTCATCTGCATCTCCGTTTCATCTTCATTTCTTCTTATTCTTCATATCAAAGGTCATACTTCAAACGTCAAAGGTCAAAGGTGAAAGTTCAAAGGTCAATGTTAAAAATGTCAAACTTCAAAGATCGAGGTCAAAGTCAAAATGTCTAAGATCAAAGGTCAAAGGTTAAAAGTTAATGTTCAAAGGTCAAAGTTCAAATGTCTAATTTCAAAGATCAAAATTCAAATATTAAAGTTCAAAGGTCAAAGGTCAAAGTTCAAATGTCTGAGATCAATGTTCAAATGCCTAAGTTCAATGTTCAAATGTCTAATTTCAAAGGTTAAGTTCAAATGTCTAATTTCAAAGGACAAAGTAAAAATGTATTAATTTTAAGGGCAAAGGTCAAAGTTCAAATGTCTCAGTTCACAGGTCAAACGTCATAGTTAAAATGCAACGTACGTGCAATTACACGTGCAAAAATACGTGCAATTACACGTGTCATAACTCGTGGATTTACACGTGAATTACACGTGCGCAATTACAATTGAAATTACATGTGAAATTACACGTGTAATTACACGTGCAATTACACGTGTCTATACTTGTGGATTTACACGTGCGATTACACGTGCAAGCACACATGCGATTACACGTGCAGTTACACGTGCATGTACGTGCAAATCCACGAAATTGAAAATGAACACGTGTGTGTAAGTGTTTGCACACGTAGACGTGGACGTGTCACGTTATGGTTATCTCAGCAGAACTCATGTTGGTTATAAAAGATGGGGATCGGTGGAGTGTTCAGAGATTTGACGAATAGAAAAATCTCGAACATGACTGAAATCACTCTGGAAATGACTCCAAAAGGAAACGTAAGAGAAAACAGTGTTCACGGAACAACGGAACAGAGTTGCGAGTATAATATAATCGAGAAAGGTATTTTTCTGTGAAAACAATTTTTCTTTGGGAGTTTTGAGGTTATCGTTTTCTGAAACGTCAAATTAGATTGGAAATAATGACAACGAATATCGACACGATGGATCAATAATGTATGTGTTAGAAATCGATTCTTCCTTTTTTATATAATATATATTAACAAAACTTTTAATATTTCAGAAACTTTTACACTGAGAAAACAACGCTTCAAAAGGAGCTGTCAGTGACATTCGATAAACACAAATGAAGTCAGCAGCAAAACGATCCCGAGTAAAACAAGTATTACTAAAAATAGCAAGTAAATTTTGCATATCTTTGCATGTTGCTTTGACCTTTTTGCACGTTCGTCAAAAAGGTCAAAGCAACATGCAATTTATAAGTTCATTCATTTCGATTTATGTACCTAACATATAACGTATATACGATGGCGTCTATTACGTACATGTACGTATATACATCCATTATCGGGTGCTTGATAAAATGAATCATCATATCATTTACCTCTTTATTCGCTAACGACGAATGCAACGTAAAAATATCATCAAGCCTACACGCATAAATAACTTATCATAAATACAATACACGTACAAACCAATTAAATAACAATAACAGCAACAGCAACAGCTACATCACAAAGCAATATCAATATAATATATATATATATTTTTTTTTTTTTTTTTTTTTTTTTTTTTTTTTTTTTTTTTTTTTTTTAAGTCCCTGACGTTTCCCCTTACTGGACAAGTCTTCTACTTTCCTTCTCCCTCACCTCTTCGAGTCCTCCAATCACACACGCATATTCCTCCATAGACTATAAAATCATATGTTTTTCGATCAACGACAATAGTAAAAAATAATGAATTCTTCTCACTTGTTCATTTCAGGCACACTACCGCCACCTGTCTACCGGTAGAAAGCAGAAAGCAGATTTCTTCTACCATACATCGATACGGAGTTTCCGACTATTCGTCTACAGGTGACAAAATATCTTCATAAAATGGTATGTTTAATTCATTTAATTATTTTTTTGTTCATCGTTCATTTTTCGCTACTTAATTTAGTTTATTCTTTGCGTACAAGATCAGAGTTTTGTTGAGTTTCTTCTTGCTGTTTATTTATTGATATTTTCTGTTTGATTTTTGACAAATTTCGTGTTTACTTACGTTCTTATGTAAATAATTTAATTTAACCTTTTTTGGCATTCGCAAAGGCGAAACTGAGACATTTTAACTTCAAAAATCTGAACTTTTTCCTTTTGATCTTTGTACTTTGATTTTTGCTCTTTGCCCTTTGATCTTGGCCCTTTGACCTTCGACATTTTCCTTTTACCTTTGACATTTTCCGTTGACCTTTGACAATATTCTTTGACCTTTGACATTTTTCTTTGACCTTTGACATTTTCCTTTAACCCAAGGGTTAAAGGAAATAAGGTTATGTCAAGGACATTTTTCTTTGACCTTTGACATTTTCCATTGACCCTTGACATTTTTCATTGACCTTTGATATTTTCCTTTGACCCTTGACATTTTTCTTTGACATTTTTCTTTGACCTTTGACATTTCCTTTGACCCTTGACATTTTTCTTTGACCTTTGACATTTTCCTTTGACCCTTGACATTTTTCTTTGACCTTTGACATTTTCCTTTGACCCTTGACATTTTTCTTTGACCCTTGACATTTTTCTTTGACCTTTGACATTTTTCTTTGACCCTTGACATATTTCTTTGACCTTTGACATTTTCCTTTGACCCTTGACATTTTTCTTTGACCTTTGACATTTTTCTTTGACCTTTGACATTTTCCTTTGACCCTTGACATTTTTCTTTGACCCTTGACATTTTTCTTTGACCTTTGACATTTTCCTTTGACCCTTGACATTTTTCTTTGACCTTTGACATTTCCTTTGACCCTTGACATTTTTCTTTGACCTTTGACATTTTTCTTTGACCTTCGACATTTTTCTTTGATCTTTGACTTATGAACTTTGACCTTTGAACTTTACCTTTGATCTTTTTACTTTGAAATTTACCTTTTGACGTTGACTCTGAAGTTTGAACTTTGACCTTTGAACTTTGATAATTTTTTTTTTTTTGTAGGTTAGGTTAGGTTAGGTTAGGTTAGGTTAGGTTAGGTTAGGTTAGGTTAGGTTAGGTTAGGTTAGGTTAGGTTAGGTTAGGTTAGGTTAGGTTAGGTTAGGTTAGGTTAGGTTAGGTTAGGTTAGGTTAGGTTAGGTTAGGTTAGGTTAGGTTAGGTTAGGTTAGGTTAGGTTAGGTTAGGTTAGGTTAGGTTAGGTTAGGTTAGGTTAGGTTAGGTTAGGTTAGGTTAGGTTAGGTTAGGTTAGGTTAGGTTAGGTTAGGTTAGGTTAGGTTAGGTTAGGTTAGGTTAGGTTAGGTTAGGTTAGGTTAGGTTAGGTTAGGTTAGGTTAGGTTAGGTTAGGTTAGGTTAGGTTAGGTTAGGTTAGGTTAGGTTAGGTTAGGTTAGGTTAGGTTAGGTTAGGTTAGGTTAGGTTAGGTTAGGTTAGGTTAGGTTAGGTTAGGTTAGGTTAGGTTAGGTTAGGTTAGGTTAGGTTAGGTTAGGTTAGGTTAGGTTAGGTTAGGTTAGGTTAGGTTAGGTTAGGTTAGGTTAGGTTAGGTTAGGTTAGGTTAGGTTAGGTTAGGTTAGGTTAGGTTAGGTTAGGTTAGGTTAGGTTAGGTTAGGTTAGGTTAGGTTAGGTTAGGTTAGGTTAGGTTAGGTTAGGTTAGGTTAGGTTAGGTTAGGTTAGGTTAGGTTAGGTTAGGTTAGGTTAGGTTAGGTTAGGTTAGGTTAGGTTAGGTTAGGTTAGGTTAGGTTAGGTTAGGTTAGGTTAGGTTAGGTTAGGTTAGGTTAGGTTAGGTTAGGTTAGGTTAGGTTAGGTTAGGTTAGGTTAGGTTAGGTTAGGTTAGGTTAGGTTAGGTTAGGTTAGGTTAGGTTAGGTTAGGTTAGGTTAGGTTAGGTTAGGTTAGGTTAGGTTAGGTTAGGTTAGGTTAGGTTAGGTTAGGTTAGGTTTTTTTTTTTTTTTTTTTTTCCTTGTTGTGTTACTTAATATCCCTTGTTTATTATCTACCAAGGTGATATGTTGGGGCTGTTTTTAGTGTAAGTGTGTGCTTCTACGTGTTTTGTGCTTTGAGTACCTACATTAGCTGTGGCATGGACTATTTATTCTTTCTGACATTTGTCTTATGGCTAAGGGAACCATGCGAAACCTTAACTAGAAAGAGTTATGCTGAAAGAAAAAAGCAGTCTTTATTCATGTTCATCGGGATTTTGGAGGCTAGCTCCGTTTACATGGGCATAGGTGGTGGCTGCTTTAATCCTGTGGTTAGTTTTGGGCATTGGCTGAAATAAATTGCATTTTAGTAAAAAAACATTTAATGTAAATCGCTCCAGTTATTTATTCATTTTTTGGATCCTGTTTATTATTAATTTTGCATAAGATGCAAACCGTCTGGACAGTGAGCTGTTTTGTAGTGCTTTCTGAAAATCATCGATTGGAATGTTGATTTTGTTGCATTCCTTTTCCAGATCGTACCGTTCTTTGGCGAACATCGGGCAGTGTAGAAGTAAATGCTGGACGTTTTGCTCGCTGATGGTGTCGCACGGGCATGCATTGCTACTCTTCAATTTAAATCTGTGCAGATACGATAGAGTAGCTCCGTGTCCCGTTAGGATTTGTGTCGTCTCGAAGGTGGGTTTATTTTCTTTACCGAACTGCTTGCAGTCTTTTAGACTTTCGAAGAAATATCTAGTTACCGCTCCTGTTGAGCTAGTTCGGTACCGTTGTTCCCATTCTTTGAGAGACAATTCCCTGAGCTCCCGTTTGGCATAGCTCAGTGGAAATTCGCAGTAAAGCTTTGCAGTTTTGACGTGCAAGGCTGCGTCTTTGGCAAGTTCGTCCGCTCTTTCGTTTCCGGCCAGTCCATTGTGTCCCCGGATCCACAGGAAGTTGCACTTGATGCCTTCCTTCTCGAGATTTCTCGAGGTTTCCTGTATGCAGAAGACCATCGGGTTCGTGGGAGATCCGTCGGCTAGCGCCTGTACTGAGCTTTTAGAGTCTGACAACAAGTTGACAGTCTTCCAGCCTTTCCTTTTACTAGCGACCCAGTCCAGCGCCTTCACAATGGCGAAGAGTTCGGCTTGGAATACCGTGCAGTAGTCGGCCATGGGTAGCTTCTTACTGTGTACCTCTCCGGAATTGTCAAATGCGGCGAAGGCAGCGCCCACTTTTCCTCCGGTCTTGCTGCCGTCCGTGTAGATGTCAATTTCGTCAATGGGGAATTCCGTTCTGGCGTACGTTTCCGGATGTTCGGTCTTCAGGCCCACTTGTTCGCTCGGGTGGGGCAGGTCGGTGTAGTTTACCCTGCCTTGGTATCGAACGTCACTGGGGGTGTCGGGGATGACGAGTTCCTTTTTTGTGCGGTAGATGTCTTTGATCTCTCTTATTTTGATGTCCAACGGTGTCAGGCCTGCTATCGCTTGAACAGAGGTAAGCGACGTGGTTCTGTAAGCTTTGCATATCCTTATGCCCATCGACCGTTGTATCCTGTTGAGTTTATCTTGGACATTTTTCCTTTTTGTGGCATCCGCCCATACCGCTGCAGCGTACGTCATGGTCGGTTCCACCACCCCAGTGTAGATGGTTTTGACGATATCTGGGCTCAGACCCCAAGTGGGTTTGGCCAGGAATGTCAGTCGGTTCGCTATCTTGGCTGCCTTTTTGGTGACCGTATCGACGTGTTTATTCCAATTTAGATTTTCGTCGAGCACCACTCCGAGAATCTTGCAATCTTTCACGAGATCCAGTCTCTTACCTCTCATGAAAAGATTGGGCGGTTGCGCCTTTCGCTTCGTGATGAAGAGGGCGTTGGTTTTTTCTTCGGAAAACTTTAATTTGACTTTGTCTCCCCACGAGGTGACGGTGGAGAGCGTTTCATTCGTTATCTGTTCCAGACGGTTCACATCTTTGTGGGTGACAATTAGCAGGACATCGTCCGCGAATGCTTGAATATGTACGTTGTCGTTGTACTCTTTCTGCAGTAATTCATCCAGGACGATGTTCCACAGCACCGGACCGCAAGCAGAGCCCTGTATGCAACCCTTATTCGAGCTCTTGTTCGAATACGCCCCGGCGTATCTGATTTCTACCATCCTGTCCGAGTGGTAGTCTCGAAAGACATCGTATATGTTTTTCGGACATTCAAGTTTGGCTAGTTGATTCAATATGTGGGGCCACCACGCGTTATCAAAGGCTCCTTTGATATCGAGGGATATCACACAGACGTGTGCTCCCTTTTTTGTATACTGTTTGATGAGAGTGACCGCGTTCACCATGGCGTCTTCGGCACTCTTCTGTTGGGTGAATCCGTATTGGTTAAGACTTAGTTTTTCAAGTTTGTTGAATCTCCAAGAGATTCTTTTGATTAAGAGTTTTTCTAAGACTTTTCCAAGTACGGGTAGCAAACCTATGGGCCGGTAGGAAGTCACGTTTCCGTAATCTTCCTTTCCGGGTTTGGGTATAATTTTGATTCTGGCTATCTTCCATAGGGCCGGGAAGCAGCCGAGTCTGAGACTCGCATTGAAGATGCTATGGAAGATATCGGGAATGAACTCAAGGGATTTTTGGCATATGTCGGCCGTGAAGTGATCGCGGCCCGGCGCCTTGCCCGAATCTATGTTGTCGAGTATGTTTTTGATTTCCTGCAGAGTAAAGGGTCTGTCGTCTCCGGTAGACAGGTTTTCAAGCCGGCGATTCCTTATCTTCAGTTGCTCTGTAGTTTCTCCGCTCTCGTCGTCATCCGGGAAGAAGTGCTTTAGGAGTTCGGTTGCCGACTCCTGCGCTGAAATTGTTTGTCTATTGTTGAATTTGAGCGTTTCTGGAGGTCGAGATTGGTCGTTTCTCAGTATTCTTTGCACCGTGGACCAGACAGTGTCTTTGTTTTGTCCGGTGCAAAAATCCTTCCAGCTTTTAGTTTTTGCCGTGGAGATGGCTTCTTTATATTGCTGTTTGATCTGTAGGTAAGCAGGTAAAGTCACTTCGTTCCTTCTGCCTGCGGCTGAATTGGTCATCTTCCTTTTCAGTCGGATGACCTCTTTTTTGAGGTCGGTCAGTTCTCGCGTCCACCAGGGACACTTTTTGGGTTTGGCTAATTTAATGTTCGGTATAGACGAGCGACAGGCTTCAGATATTGCGTCCGTTAGGATTCCTACCTGTCTATTTAGAACGCTCGGTTCCGCGTTAGTGTCTACTTTAGCTGAGTCTAGTTGTTTCTCTTTAAGATATGTAATTAGTGTTACTTTGAATTTTTTCCAGTTTGCCTTACTGGTTTTGTATAAAAACGTCGAGGCGTCTTTTTGTTCTGCGTTAGAGTCGGTGTCTAACCGGATGTAGAAAGTGATCGCATTGTGGTCAGACAGTGCGGCCAGTTGGCGGTCCACTCGCCATTTTTCTACTAGGCCGATCATGTTTGCCGAGCATACCGTGATATCTATGATGCTGGTCAACAGGTCGTTGCCTCTGTGAGTTTCGAATGTGGGTACTGTGCCCTCATTCATTATGTGCATTCCGTTTTGAGACAGAAAGTCGACGACTCTGTCTCCTCTCCTGTCCGACCTTTTGCTGCCCCACCAGACGTTTTTGGAATTGACGTCCGCTCCGATGAGGATTCTGTTAGCGCTCTTGTCGTTGACGAGCGAGCTAGTTTTGTTCAGGCAGGAGTCGACATCTTCACTCGGTGCGAAATACTGAGACCCTATAACGAGATGGTGAGTTGTCGTTTTAATCTCGATAAAGATGCTGGTGTAATCGCTATACTTGTCGAGAAGTATACAGTGTTGCGATAACTCAGTATTGAAGATGACGATTGCCGCTTTTACGGGGGAACTTCTATCGGTCTTTTGATAGATTTTGCCGTTGAAAGTGGATTTGTTGATCTTTCCGGTGTTCCCCGTGTACGGTTCCTGGATGAGAGCTATATCGTATTTTTGCTGAGCAGCCTGTTGGAGAAAAGTCAGCGTGGCGGCCTCGCATCTCTGGAGGTTAGCCTGCGCAACTTTGACGAGTCTTCCGGCTTTACTGGCCATAGTCTACCATGCTCCTGTACTTGGCCAATTGCCGTTGGTGGGCGGGACACTCCGGGCTGAGGGTCTTATGGCTGGTGTTCGTTTTGGTCTTGTAGACCTTGTTGACGAGAGTGCAGTTGTTGCACTTGATGTCTGTCGTTTTGTCGCATGCCGCAGCCCGGTGTTCCCCACCGCACCTCCAGCACACCTCTTTGTTCTTGCAATGAGCCACGGAGTGTCCGTAGCTCATGCACTTTTGGCACGAGATGACTGCCATGTATTCTGACAGCCATACCCTCTCGAACCCGATGTTCACCTTTTTTAGCTCCATGAGCGTGGACCATAGTTCCGGTTCCACCGAAATTATGGCGCATTTTTTGTTGCTGTCCTTTTTATAGGGCAGCGTGAATATAACTGTCGCTTTTGGAGAAGAGGCTTCTCCGTTGTTCAGCGCGCTGTTTTGGTTGAAAAGAGCAGTGATTATCTGCTCTTTGGACAGACTCGCGTCTATCCCCTTTAGGATGGCTTTGGGCCTTATTTTTGTCCCAATTTGCGCCTTTAAATTTTCGCTTTTTGCAATCTCCTCATTGAGGATTTTGCATTGCTGTTCGTCATCGCACTGGATGACGATTTTGTTATTTTGGGCTCTTTTGAGGGATTGGATGCCAATCCCCAGAGCTGCCACGTTTATTGTATTCTTGATGGTTTTTTCCAGTGTCTCACTGGCTGTCGGTGTCTTGCCTTGGACTACGACCGTGTGGCGCGTAGTCGGTTTAGTGACCGGTTGGTCCCTGTGCACGACCGCTGTCGAGGCGGCGTTTGTGGAGGCAATCCTCGCGTAGCTCGCTCTCGGAGCGGAGACGGAGGGAGCCTCAATTCGAGCTGTGGAGATTCGGGCGGCCAGTGTCGCGCTGTGCCTTATCTCCTGTTCCAAGGCCTTCTCATTGAATGTCAGTTGGGTGGCAAGTATTGCACATTTGTGCTCTGCTTCCTGAGCAGCGTTAGCAATTATGATGTCATTAAGACATTCCATTAACTCTGTTTTGATAGCGGTTTTAATATTTCCGCAGTGGCTGAGAGCATTAAGAGCCTGTTCGGCTCTGGTTTTAATAAGCTTTGTTGCGCTATTGGTGGTCATGTTAATTTCATTTTCGTTGTTACCATCTTTGGATGTAGATGGTGAAGGTTGAAGCGTTGGGGTGTCGGGAGGGTCCGTTTTCTTCTTTTTAGGACTCATTGCCTGAGATGGTGATGGAGTAACTTACTTACAAGAAGTTGAGTACGACAGATAAAGTTGTTGTTGGTTACGGTTATCGATTTGAGAGCTGAAACTTGCGAAAGACAGTTAAATGGTGAATATTGAAAGTATTATAAAATATTGAAAGTCGATGGCTTTGGCTAAAAAAAAAAAAAAAAAAAAAAAAAAAAAAAAAAAAAAAAAAAAAAAAAAAAAAGGTCGTCGATTGAGTTTGGGCGGTAAGTGGATGGCTTTGGCCAAAAAAAAAAAAAAAAAAAAAAAAAAAAAAAAAAAAAAAAAAAGGTCGTCGATTGAGTTTGGGCGGTAAGTGGATGGCTTTGGCCAAAAAAAAAAAAAAAAAAAAAAAAAAAAAAAAGGTCGTCGATTGAGTTTGGGCGGTAAGTGGATGGCTTTGGCTAAAAAAAAAAAAAAAAAAAAAAAAAAAAAAGGTCGCTGCTTGAGTTTTGAGTTGAAAGTAGCAGATTCAATTGGCCGGCTTACGAGTCGAACAGAGTGGCCGCCTCCGTACCGAAGGGAATTGCAAAATGGACGATTCCAAAATAAATACGGCGGTAGGCTTGTTTCTCGTTGACCTTGAAGTGTTTTTTCCAAAATTATAATTTTGAAATTATAAAACACTTGTGAGACAAGGGCGCGGAAACACTGAACACTGAACACTAAATGGCGATTTTACGAATTACGAAAGATTTCGAATTGCGCAAAATAGATATTAGACAGATTAAACTAAGTGAGTGATGTGAAATTTATTATATTTATATTGAATATGAATCTGATTATTTATTATTTATTAAAAAAAACAATACTAATAATAAAAAAAAAGAAATAATAAAAAAAAATACCTAACTTTTGAATTAAAAAAAAAACGATTAATTAATTAATATTAATTAATTAATTAATATTTAAAATGAATCTAATTTGTTATTTACCGAGCGAGTGATGCGAAATTAAACCAAAAATTTGCGCAATTTCGAGTGGAGATTACCGATTCGAATTGGAATTCGTCCGGTATAGCCTGGTACTAGCTAGAGGCGCTAGGTGCTAGGCCCGCGTGATTTGATTACTACCGATTCTAAATTACTTATCAAAAGGAAGCTGCGCGAGATGGACAAAATTTCAAGTTACGGGGGGGGTAATTGAACGATATAAAATTGTTAGTAAAAAGATTTAAAATAAAAAAAGGTGGATATGCGTGCACTACTGTATACTATATTATATGATAGGGAGGAAAGGAGGATAGATATGTACTACGCTGATAGTGTGAGAGATGAGATTTGATTTAATTCACTCACCGCAAAGGCTGTGTAGCTGGGCAGTGGAAGCACTTGATGCTCTCAAAGGAGGTAACACAACTGAATGATGGAAAATATTGATTTTAGTCTAACTATATTTTTTTACTATTTACTGCATTCTCTATCTGTGGACGATGTCTTGGTTCTCTCGTTGGTCGGCCAGGATGTACCCTTTGTCTTCGAGAACCAGATGTTGGAGACTATCGACACACGTGCTAGCTGCAGTGATGCAATTTTTGTCTCTAGGTAGCCCAACGGAAAAAACCCGAATTTTGAAAGTAATATCTCCGTACCGAAGGGAATTGCAAAATGGACGATTCCAAAATAAATACGGCGGTAGGCTTGTTTCTCGTTGACCTTGAAGTGTTTTTTCCAAAATTATAATTTTGAAATTATAAAACACTTGTGAGACAAGGGCGCGGAAACACTGAACACTGAACACTAAATGGCGATTTTACGAATTACGAAAGATTTCGAATTGCGCAAAATAGATATTAGACAGATTAAACTAAGTGAGTGATGTGAAATTTATTATATTTATATTGAATATGAATCTGATTATTTATTATTTATTAAAAAAAACAATACTAATAATAAAAAAAAAGAAATAATAAAAAAAAATACCTAACTTTTGAATTAAAAAAAAAACGATTAATTAATTAATATTAATTAATTAATTAATATTTAAAATGAATCTAATTTGTTATTTACCGAGCGAGTGATGCGAAATTAAACCAAAAATTTGCGCAATTTCGAGTGGAGATTACCGATTCGAATTGGAATTCGTCCGGTATAGCCTGGTACTAGCTAGAGGCGCTAGGTGCTAGGCCCGCGTGATTTGATTACTACCGATTCTAAATTACTTATCAAAAGGAAGCTGCGCGAGATGGACAAAATTTCAAGTTACGGGGGGGGTAATTGAACGATATAAAATTGTTAGTAAAAAGATTTAAAATAAAAAAAGGTGGATATGCGTGCACTACTGTATACTATATTATATGATAGGGAGGAAAGGAGGATAGATATGTACTACGCTGATAGTGTGAGAGATGAGATTTGATTTAATTCACTCACCGCAAAGGCTGTGTAGCTGGGCAGTGGAAGCACTTGATGCTCTCAAAGGAGGTAACACAACTGAATGATGGAAAATATTGATTTTAGTCTAACTATATTTTTTTACTATTTACTGCATTCTCTATCTGTGGACGATGTCTTGGTTCTCTCGTTGGTCGGCCAGGATGTACCCTTTGTCTTCGAGAACCAGATGTTGGAGACTATCGACACACGTGCTAGCTGCAGTGATGCAATTTTTGTCTCTAGGTAGCCCAACGGAAAAAACCCGAATTTTGAAAGTAATATCTCCGTACCGAAGGGAATTGCAAAATGGACGATTCCAAAATAAATACGGCGGTAGGCTTGTTTCTCGTTGACCTTGAAGTGTTTTTTCCAAAATTATAATTTTGAAATTATAAAACACTTGTGAGACAAGGGCGCGGAAACACTGAACACTGAACACTAAATGGCGATTTTACGAATTACGAAAGATTTCGAATTGCGCAAAATAGATATTAGACAGATTAAACTAAGTGAGTGATGTGAAATTTATTATATTTATATTGAATATGAATCTGATTATTTATTATTTATTAAAAAAAACAATACTAATAATAAAAAAAAAGAAATAATAAAAAAAAATACCTAACTTTTGAATTAAAAAAAAAACGATTAATTAATTAATATTAATTAATTAATTAATATTTAAAATGAATCTAATTTGTTATTTACCGAGCGAGTGATGCGAAATTAAACCAAAAATTTGCGCAATTTCGAGTGGAGATTACCGATTCGAATTGGAATTCGTCCGGTATAGCCTGGTACTAGCTAGAGGCGCTAGGTGCTAGGCCCGCGTGATTTGATTACTACCGATTCTAAATTACTTATCAAAAGGAAGCTGCGCGAGATGGACAAAATTTCAAGTTACGGGGGGGGTAATTGAACGATATAAAATTGTTAGTAAAAAGATTTAAAATAAAAAAAGGTGGATATGCGTGCACTACTGTATACTATATTATATGATAGGGAGGAAAGGAGGATAGATATGTACTACGCTGATAGTGTGAGAGATGAGATTTGATTTAATTCACTCACCGCAAAGGCTGTGTAGCTGGGCAGTGGAAGCACTTGATGCTCTCAAAGGAGGTAACACAACTGAATGATGGAAAATATTGATTTTAGTCTAACTATATTTTTTTACTATTTACTGCATTCTCTATCTGTGGACGATGTCTTGGTTCTCTCGTTGGTCGGCCAGGATGTACCCTTTGTCTTCGAGAACCAGATGTTGGAGACTATCGACACACGTGCTAGCTGCAGTGATGCAATTTTTGTCTCTAGGTAGCCCAACGGAAAAAACCCGAATTTTGAAAGTAATATCTCCGTACCGAAGGGAATTGCAAAATGGACGATTCCAAAATAAATACGGCGGTAGGCTTGTTTCTCGTTGACCTTGAAGTGTTTTTTCCAAAATTATAATTTTGAAATTATAAAACACTTGTGAGACAAGGGCGCGGAAACACTGAACACTGAACACTAAATGGCGATTTTACGAATTACGAAAGATTTCGAATTGCGCAAAATAGATATTAGACAGATTAAACTAAGTGAGTGATGTGAAATTTATTATATTTATATTGAATATGAATCTGATTATTTATTATTTATTAAAAAAAACAATACTAATAATAAAAAAAAAGAAATAATAAAAAAAAATACCTAACTTTTGAATTAAAAAAAAAACGATTAATTAATTAATATTAATTAATTAATTAATATTTAAAATGAATCTAATTTGTTATTTACCGAGCGAGTGATGCGAAATTAAACCAAAAATTTGCGCAATTTCGAGTGGAGATTACCGATTCGAATTGGAATTCGTCCGGTATAGCCTGGTACTAGCTAGAGGCGCTAGGTGCTAGGCCCGCGTGATTTGATTACTACCGATTCTAAATTACTTATCAAAAGGAAGCTGCGCGAGATGGACAAAATTTCAAGTTACGGGGGGGGTAATTGAACGATATAAAATTGTTAGTAAAAAGATTTAAAATAAAAAAAGGTGGATATGCGTGCACTACTGTATACTATATTATATGATAGGGAGGAAAGGAGGATAGATATGTACTACGCTGATAGTGTGAGAGATGAGATTTGATTTAATTCACTCACCGCAAAGGCTGTGTAGCTGGGCAGTGGAAGCACTTGATGCTCTCAAAGGAGGTAACACAACTGAATGATGGAAAATATTGATTTTAGTCTAACTATATTTTTTTACTATTTACTGCATTCTCTATCTGTGGACGATGTCTTGGTTCTCTCGTTGGTCGGCCAGGATGTACCCTTTGTCTTCGAGAACCAGATGTTGGAGACTATCGACACACGTGCTAGCTGCAGTGATGCAATTTTTGTCTCTAGGTAGCCCAACGGAAAAAACCCGAATTTTGAAAGTAATATCTCCGTACCGAAGGGAATTGCAAAATGGACGATTCCAAAATAAATACGGCGGTAGGCTTGTTTCTCGTTGACCTTGAAGTGTTTTTTCCAAAATTATAATTTTGAAATTATAAAACACTTGTGAGACAAGGGCGCGGAAACACTGAACACTGAACACTAAATGGCGATTTTACGAATTACGAAAGATTTCGAATTGCGCAAAATAGATATTAGACAGATTAAACTAAGTGAGTGATGTGAAATTTATTATATTTATATTGAATATGAATCTGATTATTTATTATTTATTAAAAAAAACAATACTAATAATAAAAAAAAAGAAATAATAAAAAAAAATACCTAACTTTTGAATTAAAAAAAAAACGATTAATTAATTAATATTAATTAATTAATTAATATTTAAAATGAATCTAATTTGTTATTTACCGAGCGAGTGATGCGAAATTAAACCAAAAATTTGCGCAATTTCGAGTGGAGATTACCGATTCGAATTGGAATTCGTCCGGTATAGCCTGGTACTAGCTAGAGGCGCTAGGTGCTAGGCCCGCGTGATTTGATTACTACCGATTCTAAATTACTTATCAAAAGGAAGCTGCGCGAGATGGACAAAATTTCAAGTTACGGGGGGGGTAATTGAACGATATAAAATTGTTAGTAAAAAGATTTAAAATAAAAAAAGGTGGATATGCGTGCACTACTGTATACTATATTATATGATAGGGAGGAAAGGAGGATAGATATGTACTACGCTGATAGTGTGAGAGATGAGATTTGATTTAATTCACTCACCGCAAAGGCTGTGTAGCTGGGCAGTGGAAGCACTTGATGCTCTCAAAGGAGGTAACACAACGCAAAGGCTGTGTAGCTGGGCAGTGGAAGCACTTGATGCTCTCAAAGGAGGTAACACAACGCAAAGGCTGTGTAGCTGGGCAGTGGAAGCACTTGATGCTCTCAAAGGAGGTAACACAACGCAAAGGCTGTGTAGCTGGGCAGTGGAAGCACTTGATGCTCTCAAAGGAGGTAACACAACGCAAAGGCTGTGTAGCTGGGCAGTGGAAGCACTTGATGCTCTCAAAGGAGGTAACACAACGCAAAGGCTGTGTAGCTGGGCAGTGGAAGCACTTGATGCTCTCAAAGGAGGTAACACAACGCAAAGGCTGTGTAGCTGGGCAGTGGAAGCACTTGATGCTCTCAAAGGAGGTAACACAACGCAAAGGCTGTGTAGCTGGGCAGTGGAAGCACTTGATGCTCTCAAAGGAGGTAACACAACGCAAAGGCTGTGTAGCTGGGCAGTGGAAGCACTTGATGCTCTCAAAGGAGGTAACACAACTCGGTTAGGTTAGGTTAGGTTAGGTTAGGTTAGGTTAGGTTAGGTTAGGTTAGGTTAGGTTAGGTTAGGTTAGGTTAGGTTAGGTTAGGTTAGGTTAGGTTAGGTTAGGTTAGGTTAGGTTAGGTTAGGTTAGGTTAGGTTAGGTTAGGTTAGGTTAGGTTAGGTTAGGTTAGGTTAGGTTAGGTTAGGTTAGGTTAGGTTAGGTTAGGTTAGGTTAGGTTAGGTTAGGTTAGGTTAGGTTAGGTTAGGTTAGGTTAGGTTAGGTTAGGTTAGGTTAGGTTAGGTTAGGTTAGGTTAGGTTAGGTTAGGTTAGGTTAGGTTAGGTTAGGTTAGGTTAGGTTAGGTTAGGTTAGGTTAGGTTAGGTTAGGTTAGGTTAGGTTAGGTTAGGTTAGGTTAGGTTAGGTTAGGTTAGGTTAGGTTAGGTTAGGTTAGGTTAGGTTAGGTTAGGTTAGGTTAGGTTAGGTTAGGTTAGGTTAGGTTAGGTTAGGTTAGGTTAGGTTAGGTTAGGTTAGGTTAGGTTAGGTTAGGTTAGGTTAGGTTAGGTTAGGTTAGGTTAGGTTAGGTTAGGTTAGGTTAGGTTAGGTTAGGTTAGGTTAGGTTAGGTTAGGTTAGGTTAGGTTAGGTTAGGTTAGGTTAGGTTAGGTTAGGTTAGGTTAGGTTAGGTTAGGTTAGGTTAGGTTAGGTTAGGTTAGGTTAGGTTAGGTTAGGTTAGGTTAGGTTAGGTTAGGTTAGGTTAGGTTAGGTTAGGTTAGGTTAGGTTAGGTTAGGTTAGGTTAGGTTAGGTTAGGTTAGGTTAGGTTAGGTTAGGTTAGGTTAGGTTAGGTTAGGTTAGGTTAGGTTAGGTTAGGTTAGGTTAGGTTAGGTTAGGTTAGGTTAGGTTAGGTTAGGTTAGGTTAGGTTAGGTTAGGTTAGGTTAGGTTAGGTTAGGTTAGGTTAGGTTAGGTTAGGTTAGGTTAGGTTAGGTTAGGTTAGGTTAGGTTAGGTTAGGTTAGGTTAGGTTAGGTTAGGTTAGGTTAGGTTAGGTTAGGTTAGGTTAGGTTAGGTTAGGTTAGGTTAGGTTAGGTTAGGTTAGGTTAGGTTAGGTTAGGTTAGGTTAGGTTAGGTTAGGTTAGGTTAGGTTAGGTTAGGTTAGGTTAGGTTAGGTTAGGTTAGGTTAGGTTAGGTTAGGTTAGGTTAGGTTAGGTTAGGTTAGGTTAGGTTAGGTTAGGTTAGGTTAGGTTAGGTTAGGTTAGGTTAGGTTAGGTTAGGTTAGGTTAGGTTAGGTTAGGTTAGGTTAGGTTAGGTTAGGTTAGGTTAGGTTAGGTTAGGTTAGGTTAGGTTAGGTTAGGTTAGGTTAGGTTAGGTTAGGTTAGGTTAGGTTAGGTTAGGTTAGGTTAGGTTAGGTTAGGTTAGGTTAGGTTAGGTTAGGTTAGGTTAGGTTAGGTTAGGTTAGGTTAGGTTAGGTTAGGTTAGGTTAGGTTAGGTTAGGTTAGGTTAGGTTAGGTTAGGTTAGGTTAGGTTAGGTTAGGTTAGGTTAGGTTAGGTTAGGTTAGGTTAGGTTAGGTTAGGTTAGGTTAGGTTAGGTTAGGTTAGGTTAGGTTAGGTTAGGTTAGGTTAGGTTAGGTTAGGTTAGGTTAGGTTAGGTTAGGTTAGGTTAGGTTAGGTTAGGTTAGGTTAGGTTAGGTTAGGTTAGGTTAGGTTAGGTTAGGTTAGGTTAGGTTAGGTTAGGTTAGGTTAGGTTAGGTTAGGTTAGGTTAGGTTAGGTTAGGTTAGGTTAGGTTAGGTTAGGTTAGGTTAGGTTAGTTAGGTTAGGTTAGGTTAGGTTAGGTTAGGTTAGGTTAGGTTAGGTTAGGTTAGGTTAGGTTAGGTTAGGTTAGGTTAGGTTAGGTTAGGTTAGGTTAGGTTAGGTTAGGTTAGGTTAGGTTAGGTTAGGTTAGGTTAGGTTAGGTTAGGTTAGGTTAGGTTAGGTTAGGTTAGGTTGGTTAGGTTAGGTTAGGTTAGGTTAGGTTAGGTTAGGTTAGGTTAGGTTAGGTTAGGTTAGGTTAGGTTAGGTTAGGTTAGGTTAGGTTAGGTTAGGTTAGGTTAGGTTAGGTTAGGTTAGGTTAGGTTAGGTTAGGTTAGGTTAGGTTAGGTTAGGTTAGGTTAGGTTAGGTTAGGTTAGGTTAGGTTAGGTTAGGTTAGGTTAGGTTAGGTTAGGTTAGGTTAGGTTAGGTTAGGTTAGGTTAGGTTAGGTTAGGTTAGGTTAGGTTAGGTTAGGTTAGGTTAGGTTAGGTTAGGTTAGGTTAGGTTAGGTTAGGTTAGGTTAGGTTAGGTTAGGTTAGGTTAGGTTAGGTTAGGTTAGGTTAGGTTAGGTTAGGTTAGGTTAGGTTAGGTTAGGTTAGGTTAGGTTAGGTTAGGTTAGGTTAGGTTAGGTTAGGTTAGGTTAGGTTAGGTTAGGTTAGGTTAGGTTAGGTTAGGTTAGGTTAGGTTAGGTTAGGTTAGGTTAGGTTAGGTTAGGTTAGGTTAGGTTAGGTTAGGTTAGGTTAGGTTAGGTTAGGTTAGGTTAGGTTAGGTTAGGTTAGGTTAGGTTAGTTAGGTTAGGTTAGGTTAGGTTAGGTTAGGTTAGGTTAGGTTAGGTTAGGTTAGGTTAGGTTAGGTTAGGTTAGGTTAGGTTAGGTTAGGTTAGGTTAGGTTAGGTTAGGTTAGGTTAGGTTAGGTTAGGTTAGGTTAGGTTAGGTTAGGTTAGGTTAGGTTAGGTTAGGTTAGTTAGGTTAGGTTAGGTTAGGTTAGGTTAGGTTAGGTTAGGTTAGGTTAGGT
This sequence comes from Brachycentrus maculatus, assembly GCF_059751285.1. NCBI lineage: Eukaryota > Metazoa > Arthropoda > Insecta > Trichoptera > Brachycentridae > Brachycentrus > Brachycentrus maculatus. The sequence goes on along the minus strand of NW_028280960.1, from coordinate 5,097 downwards.
TAGGTTAGGTTAGGTTAGGTTAGGTTAGGTTAGGTTAGGTTAGGTTAGGTTAGGTTAGGTTAGGTTAGGTTAGGTTAGGTTAGGTTAGGTTAGGTTAGGTTAGGTTAGGTTAGGTTAGGTTAGGTTAGGTTAGGTTAGGTTAGGTTAGGTTAGGTTAGGTTAGGTTAGGTTAGGTTAGGTTAGGTTAGGTTAGGTTAGGTTAGGTTAGGTTAGGTTAGGTTAGGTTAGGTTAGTTAGGTTAGGTTAGGTTAGGTTAGGTTAGGTTAGGTTAGGTTAGGTTAGGTTAGGTTAGGTTAGGTTAGGTTAGGTTAGGTTAGGTTAGGTTAGGTTAGGTTAGGTTAGGTTAGGTTAGGTTAGGTTAGGTTAGTTAGGTTAGGTTAGGTTAGGTTAGGTTAGGTTAGGTTAGGTTAGGTTAGGTTAGGTTAGGTTAGGTTAGGTTAGGTTAGGTTAGGTTAGGTTAGGTTAGGTTAGGTTAGGTTAGGTTAGGTTAGGTTAGGTTAGGTTAGGTTAGGTTAGGTTAGGTTAGGTTAGGTTAGGTTAGGTTAGGTTAGGTTAGGTTAGGTTAGGTTAGGTTAGGTTAGGTTAGGTTAGGTTAGGTAGGTTAGGTTAGGTTAGGTTAGGTTAGGTTAGGTTAGGTTAGGTTAGGTTAGGTTAGGTTAGGTTAGGTTAGGTTAGGTTAGGTTAGGTAGGTTAGGTTAGGTTAGGTTAGGTTAGGTTAGGTTAGGTTAGGTTAGGTTAGGTTAGGTTAGGTTAGGTTAGGTTAGGTTAGGTTAGGTTAGTTAGGTTAGGTTAGGTTAGGTTAGGTTAGGTTAGGTTAGGTTAGGTTAGGTTAGGTTAGGTTAGGTTAGGTTAGGTTAGGTTAGGTTAGGTTAGGTTAGGTTAGGTTAGGTTAGGTTAGGTTAGGTTAGGTTAGGTTAGGTTAGGTTAGGTTAGGTTAGGTTAGGTTAGGTTAGGTTAGGTTAGGTTAGGTTAGGTTAGGTTAGGTTAGGTTAGGTTAGGTTAGGTTAGGTTAGGTTAGGTTAGGTTAGGTTAGGTTAGGTTAGGTTAGGTTAGGTTAGGTTAGGTTAGGTTAGGTTAGGTTAGGTTAGGTTAGGTTAGGTTAGGTTAGGTTAGGTTAGGTTAGGTTAGGTTAGGTTAGGTTAGGTTAGGTTAGGTTAGGTTAGGTTAGGTTAGGTTAGGTTAGGTTAGGTTAGGTTAGGTTAGGTTAGGTTAGGTTAGGTTAGGTTAGGTTAGGTTAGGTTAGGTTAGGTTAGGTTAGGTTAGGTTAGGTTAGGTTAGGTTAGGTTAGGTTAGGTTAGGTTAGGTTAGGTTAGGTTAGGTTAGGTTAGGTTAGGTTAGGTTAGGTTAGGTTAGGTTAGGTTAGGTTAGGTTAGGTTAGGTTAGGTTAGGTTAGGTTAGGTTAGGTTAGGTTAGGTTAGGTTAGGTTAGGTTAGGTTAGTTAGGTTAGGTTAGGTTAGGTTAGGTTAGGTTAGGTTAGGTTAGGTTAGGTTAGGTTAGGTTAGGTTAGGTTAGGTTAGGTTAGGTTAGGTTAGGTTAGGTTAGGTTAGGTTAGGTTAGGTTAGGTTAGTTAGGTTAGGTTAGGTTAGGTTAGGTTAGGTTAGGTTAGGTTAGGTTAGGTTAGGTTAGGTTAGGTTAGGTTAGGTTAGGTTAGGTTAGGTTAGGTTAGGTTAGGTTAGGTTAGGTTAGGTTAGGTTAGGTTAGGTTAGGTTAGGTAGGTTAGGTTAGGTTAGGTTAGGTTAGGTTAGGTTAGGTTAGGTTAGGTTAGGTTAGGTTAGGTTAGGTTAGGTTAGGTTAGGTTAGGTTAGGTTAGGTTAGGTTAGGTTAGGTTAGGTTAGGTTAGGTTAGGTTAGGTTAGGTTAGGTTAGGTTAGGTTAGGTTAGGTTAGGTTAGGTTAGGTTAGGTTAGTTAGGTTAGGTTAGGTTAGGTTAGGTTAGGTTAGGTTAGGTTAGGTTAGGTTAGGTTAGGTTAGGTTAGGTTAGGTTAGGTTAGGTTAGGTTAGGTAGGTTAGGTTAGGTTAGGTTAGGTTAGGTTAGGTTAGGTTAGGTTAGGTTAGGTTAGGTTAGGTTAGGTTAGGTTAGGTTAGGTTAGGTTAGGTTAGGTTAGGTTAGGTTAGGTTAGGTTAGGTTAGGTTAGGTTAGGTTAGGTTAGGTTAGGTTAGGTTAGGTTAGGTTAGGTTAGGTTAGGTTAGGTTAGGTTAGGTTAGGTTAGGTTAGGTTAGGTTAGGTTAGGTTAGGTTAGGTTAGGTTAGGTTAGGTTAGGTTAGGTTAGGTTAGGTTAGGTTAGGTTAGGTTAGGTTAGGTTAGGTTAGGTTAGGTTAGGTTAGGTTAGGTTAGGTTAGGTTAGGTTAGGTTAGGTTAGGTTAGGTTAGGTTAGGTTAGGTTAGGTTAGGTTAGGTTAGTTAGGTTAGGTTAGGTTAGGTTAGGTTAGGTTAGGTTAGGTTAGGTTAGTTAGTTAGGTTAGGTTAGGTTAGGTTAGGTTAGGTTAGGTTAGGTTAGGTTAGGTTAGGTTAGGTTAGGTTAGGTTAGGTTAGGTTAGGTTAGGTTAGGTTAGGTTAGGTTAGGTTAGGTTAGGTTAGGTTAGGTTAGGTTAGGTTAGGT
>NW_028280959.1:970000-1095000 GCF_059751285.1 Brachycentrus maculatus | reverse complement strand
GGAAAACACAATGGCGGAAAAAAAAATTAAATGTCAAACTCAATGTCAAATGTTACTACAGTATGTAGTTCATCGAAAATTCGAATATCGTGGAAACGTTTGCTGAACCAGCTCATACCAGGCAAATCAACGTTCAGACAGGAAAACGTCAGTCGGGTCCGCTAGTACTACTTAAAAAAATAGATGTTTATTTATTTTTTATAAATATAACACTAATCAAAATATAATAAACTTGACGAGTAACGATTTATCTCTCTAATATAGCGCAATGCACGATTTTAGGGAGGGAGTTTGCACCACTATTATATTTTGTAGAACTTTAAGTAAAACGAAAAAAGCTAAATCAATTAGTACACTTAAATAATACTCAGTAGTGAACATCATAATATAATGGAAAAGCAATGAAATGTGGTTTCTGCTGAAACAGAGTGTAAATGAAAATTGGTGTTTGATGTAAAATTATATGTGTGTAACAAATACAGCAGGACCTCTATAATCCGAACGCCGAAAATTTACCCTCTTGTCGGACTAGTGGAGCGTTCGAATTACAGCACAGAGAATCTCTAGGGAATTTTTATCAAATAAATTATTGTGAAATAAAAATGTATTGTCAAATTATAAATGCATTTACTAAACTTTTTTAAAGAAATAAAACATTTAAGGTGGTTGAGATTTATTTAATGACAAGTAAAAAGCTTTGTCTCGCAATTTACTTAAAAACATTTTCCCTAGCACAGATTACCTTTTTAAGATGAGTAGATGTTCGGATTACAGAGGTGTTCGGATTAGCGGGGGTTCGGGTAAAGAGGTCCTGCTGTATACAGTTTAAGCTATATCAGTGTCTAATAATCATAATTATATGGTTTAACCAGTATTAGATATTAAAATGGGTGTTATAATAATAAATTGTATGGTATATCAGAGTAAAAAAAAAATACATATATGTGTCAACAATTAATAATTGTTTTATAAATGTATTAAGTATTATTTATTTAAAATAACTTTTTAAAAGTATATTTATATAAAATTATTTTAACCGAAATAAATAATAAATTATTTGTACCTTATATATTTAATCAAAATGTTACGATTTTTGATGAAATAAAGTATTCAACGACTATTGTATGTTTTATTTATTGAGTTGCAAAGCACCTTTACTGAATAGAACTATTAAGAGTTTTCATATGAAAGTAAGCAAATACAGTAAAGTAGAAAAGACAGGACACCTATTATAAATAGAGATTTCGATTGATATCCTCATTTTTTTATATTATATTCGCTCCACTTATCCAAACCATGTAGGTAGTTGAAGCTTCCACTTGACGTAGCACGATGATTTAATAATACAGAATTTAGTAAAGCATAATTTTTATATTTTTCACAAAACAATCTATGATATTTAACAAAACCAAATAAATGCTTTAAATCATTCGCAAACTGTGCCATTAATTGAATCTTGGACTTTAGCAGATACTATTCTGTAGTTAACTTCATTGGGATCCATTGATGAGTATTGAAACTTTGGTAAACGGTTAGATAATACCCAAATCATTCCATTTTCATCAATCTGAAATGACGAAATTCATTAATATAATATAATTTGGAAATAAAACGGCTTTAGTTTTTGTATGACTAACTAAAAGTTTTAAAAAATCTTGTATCATACATACCACTTTTGAGTTTTACATACTCGTAAAAATCATATATCATTAAAGTAAACACCACAAGTTTCAAAAACTACATATGTTTTCATCAACAGGTATATCAATATTTCTTAAACACTTTGCATTTTCACCTGTGAGAATATCTGAAAGGTCTAAATATCTGAAGAGATATTTAGACCTTTCAGATTTAGAGTACAAAGCTTGTATTTTCACCTATTGATGAGAACATCTGTAGCTCTCGAAACTAGTCGTGTTTACGTCAATAATAATCTTGTACAAGAGTTTTATTTTTATATTCAAATCATCATGTTATACTACAAAGTTAATATCAATTAATAAGTAATAAGTAGGTTCTGAAAATGACTATAGTATTACTAACTAACTAACTAACCATCATGCCGCTTCCCCGCAGGGGTAGGCAGAGAGAATCGAACGCCAAACCACTCGGTCTTTGCAAACATTCTTTGCCTCTTCTACATTCATGCATCTCCTCATACATATCCGACGATTATATATTACATATTATTAAAATACACTATTTTTCTTCCTGTTGTATTTTTTTATGTACTTCAAATTGTTTGTATGTTTTTATTCATACAATCTTTATCTTTTTAATCAGATTAAGATAATACACTTTTTACATAATCCAGTAACATGATTTTTTTATGTCACAAAATAAATAAAAGATGCCTAAAAAATAGCAGATATTAAAAAAAACCTTTACCTTTATATCATTTGGAAATTGTAAGACCTCGTGGCAGCGTTTAAAAATAAATACGTTTTTTCGATTGAAGGTTTTCTTTGTATTCCAACATGACAGTCCGTCTTTGTTAACCTAAAAAACATACTTTTGTATTTTCATCTGATGATGAGAACATCTGCAGTTCTATAAATTGTAAACATGTTACATAAATAATCTCAAAAGTAGTCTTTTACAGGCGTTTTTATATTTAAATAATTATGTTATTCCACAAAATTAATCCCAAATCACTAAATAATTAAGAAAAGGTAGTTGATGAATGTGATAATTACTTGCGTGAAGAAAATAACTCCTGTTCCTGGATCATAAAAGCTTGTGGTAGACTGCGTTTTAGAACCACGATCTCCAAGAGTCTGTAAGAAAAAAAATAGTGATTTCTTTTTTAAACAAATATCCTTTGTTTTAAATATTTTGGAGCTTATATTTTTATTTTCCTAGCTGTTATAATCTAAAAACCTTTGCAGAATGAAGCTTTTTTAAAAATGAAAACTCGTCAAAATGAAAATCAAAAATTGCTCCAACGCGCAAGTGAGAAAACTGAAATATTTGAACTGTTTTAGAACAGCAAATTTGATGTCAAATTGTAATAGATTATTAACTTTCAAATTCTGTCCATGGTTAGTGTAAAACAAACTGATAATTCTTGTTGAAACTGCATTTTATATTAGAAGAAAATAACAGTTAAACAGCTTTTTCCATTTTTATTTTATTTTCCCAGCGGCTAAGTTTTGTCATTTCTGATATCATCAGACTGGTGACTGATTAACACATAATTTTTTTCTCTTTACAAAACAAATAAAGATCTTTTTTTTAAATTATATCACATCACTTTAATTGTTTATATGACTGCTCTCGATTAATGAAAGTATAACCGATATTCTTTCTATGTCTCAACGATTTCTGTAACAAGAAATACCATATTATATAGAACTTGCAAAAATCAAGAGATATGTATATTTAATATAAGGTAAATGGTGAATGTCACATTGTCTATAAAATGGTCACTTCAACCAGACGATGATATGTCATCAGCCCTGCAAATGATGCATACAATTCTATATTTTTTTTCCAAACTAATTCATCGCTGTTGAAATATCTTAAAATGTGTAAATATTACCTTAAAATCATTGTAATTTTCAATACTGGTCGCTCTGGTCTCGTTTTGGAGAATTCTGCTCGAGACTACAAATTCTTTTGTGCTGGACAGAGGGTGGAAGAATACTTTTCTGAATCTAGAAATAATACAATGATGTTAAAATACATTTTACAGCCCTTCTTTTTTACACAATTACGATCTGAAGAGAACATCTAACCCGTTAGTCTGAACGTCTCCCAATGCCAGCCCAATCACTCCGTCGGCCCATTGGAAGTTGATATCTGCGGCAGAATAGTTTCCTGCTGCAGGGTCGAAGTGGAAGTAATGGTGCTCCACTCTCCAAGATTTGTTGGTCTTGAAGCTGTAGACCACCAGTCCGCTTGCTCCGAGATCCGAGACATATGCAAAGGCGTCAGAACATTCAGTGTTCACATCAACAACCTAAAACAAAATTACGTTGCATCTTTTATACAAAAAATCATTGCTTTTCCAGATTTTTAACCTATAATTTGTGATCGGTTCAAGGTGGCGTGTCACCTTGAAGACAGTGAATTCGATAGCAAATAAAAAGCACTATGTTTTTTTAATAGCTGTTTATGTACTATTTTATTTGGTAATATACATTTTTTGAATGTTATACAAATGTGTTTTATTTATTTTATTGCAACAAATTCAAATGTGTTTTTCATATAATTTTCTCGGATTTCCACGGCACATTTTCCTTATTTTCACTGCACGAAACTCAAGCCAACTATATGGACTAATTTATCACCAAATATATTTTCAATTGTCCATTAAATGATTTTTTATGCCAGTAACAATCTTAATAGTATTAAAGTATAACCAGATCGATCATATTACATACTGTGTGACGTGGTAATAAGATCTAAAAGAAAAGAAGATAAATTTAATTTTTACCTAATAATTCTCATTTTTCTTTAGCAACTTAGGAACATGAAATTTTATGGCATTACGAATCAACAATTGGTTTCAAAATACAAAATAAGTATTCAGAAGGAAAATTAAATTTATCTACACATAATTTATCTGTGTAAGTGTAAATAAATTTACTGATTTCAGCCCTGAAGGCGTACGATTTTAGGTGAAAAACAGCTCTCGGAAATTTGATAATTTCTTGCAAGCTTATAGAAAAATCTAAAAACTCATTTACAGATTTTGAATACTTTAGAGAGATTAATGTTTTCACCACATTTGTTTACTACCGTAAATACGTAAAACAATTTATAAAATATTTATTATTACCATCAACATTGTCAATTCTTGTATTATTTTATTTTATTTTATCATAAATACGTGAAAATCGCATTAAAAAAAGCTAAATTTAATTAGGGTACTTGATTTTTAAAATGTTTTTCAGATTATTTGTGGCACATTTTATAAACTTTATAAAATAAAACATCTTAGTTTTTAACCACTTTTCTTCTTTTTAAAAAGTGGGTAAAATCAAAGTTGTTTTATTTTATAAATAGCACTTTATATTTATTCGAGCGTGCGATATATTGTTTACTGTAAAATATCCATATCAACGGGTAACGTCTACATACTCGTAAAATGCATCAATCAAAATAAAACAATAATAAAAAGGCCTTATTTAATAAAATATAAATCATTACCCATATTGAAATAAAATAGTATTTACTTACGACATTTGCGAAAAGAGAATCTGGTTTTACATCCGATTTATTAAAATAGTGTCTTCTAATAAGTGTGTCCGATTTTAAATCAAATATGAGGAGAGACGGTTCAGCCATTTGACTTACTTTTCCTGAAAAAAAAAACATTAGTGTGTGACAACAAACTTAAATACCGAATGTTTTTTCTTTAATATATGGGAATTATTACCTAAGCTATCATTATTTGTTCCCATATCCATTACCCACAGTCTATCACATTTATCAGTCCATACCCGGAAAGCAGAGACTACAGAGGAGTTTTGTGACATTTTTTCTAGCCCTGTGGGGAAAAAATTAGCGTCCCACGAAGGATAAGGCTTGAGAGCCGGTGTTGTAGGTGACGGTGGAGATTTATCTGGACCTATAGTGATGTAGTTCAAAGATGACGCTACTCCGGGTTTCCATCTCGGGACAGTGATGAAGAGCTTGTCTTTCCAGATTGCAATACCAACTGGTAAGTTGTTCTGAGGGATATATGAACCGTTCTTGATAGCTTCGGCTTTCATTGTATCATTCGGCCAATTGAAAATTAGCTCGTTCCACGCCATCTGTTCATCCACATAAACAGCTCTAGAGTGCTCCATCAATACCAAAGTACAAAGCAATAATAAAATCATCCTGTTTGAAAATGAGACCAGAATTTTAAATATTTAAAAATAACTCTCTTATGATTTGTTGTCTTCAATATACAATGTTTTATCCTTCGGTTTTCTATACAAAAATCCTTTTGCTGTAGGTCTATTCGCGTAAACCAAATAACTGAGTTGTGCAGGCTGTATTCATACGTTTATAATACAAAATTTCGCTTGTCAATGCAATGAATTTAATCGGCTTAGCTACATAAAACATATTTTTAGCAATAATTTGTTGATGATTACGTGATTACTGGATTCATTGAAAGTACAACTCATTTTCGCGTTGTGGCGGCTATTGTGAATAATAAATTTCCTTCCTGTAGCCATCTAAAAAAATATTTCAATTCGCGATAATTTGTTATTTTGACGTACAATAAAATTAGAATGGCTGACATCTGATATGCTTGACACAATAATTATGTATATTCCAGATGTACTAGACTGTTTAACAGTATTTTTAACAGATTTTTTAAGCGTAAATTATGCGTGTCAGTATTTTCAAAATAGTATTTTTTCAGTCAAAAGTAGGTCCCATACATAATTAGTAGTACCGACACTGTAATAAAGAAAATAGTTTTCATAATAATCAAAATGAACTATGTAAAAATGTATGAATAATTTTTAGGAATTTCCCGAGCGCAATCCATATTGCACGAGTTGCCGCGCTTTACAGCGATTAATATTTAGGGTAGACTGGGTACGGTTGAAACACAGGACGGTTGAAACAGAGCAAATATCTTGCAAACCGTATGCGGTAGGGTGAAGGGTCCAAGGGATGAACAAAGCGGACAACAAGTTCAAACACGAATATCAGTGTTGCATCGCTCGCCGCACGGTGTAGTTGCTTGTAGGAGGTCCTATTGTATTTTGATAACCAAAAGTAAGTATTTTTGTTCTGAGAATTTTTCTTTTATTACGGTTTCTATTGAAACGATATTATTGAGTATGATTTCATGTTTGAAATGAAGCTTGTAGAACACGATATAGTGATTAGTTTTAATGTGCCATTATTGTTTAAATTACTATTTTCTGTTTTCCACCTAAAGGAGGGGTTGGGGACGGTTGAAACATTTTTTGTGGGTACGGTTGAAACAACATATTTTTTCAGTTTTTCAGTTTTCCTGTTTTCTAGATGCCGAGAGTACGCGTAAGAAAGACTTCGAGAGGGGAGGTCGACTTGTCGAGGTATACATACGCTTATGAGGAGGTTGAAGCAGGAGATTCACTGCGAAAAGCGGCGGAGAAGCATGGCTTAAACCACTGCTCGCTCATTAGATATATACGAAAGCGAGATGCATCTGGTGAAGAAGAAAATGGGATATGAACCCCACAACGAAGTTTTTAATAAAGAGCAGAAGCAGGAGCTTGCAAAATACTTGCTACTAAAAAAACAGAGAAAGAAGAGATAAGAAAGGAGCATGAAATAAGGTTGAAACGGATGAAAAATAAGTAAGTCAAGAAAAGATTGGATGGAGAAAAAAATAGAAGGATCGTTAAAGGAAAAAATAATCATAATACGCAACAGGAATCATCATCAGAAGAGGACGAGTGCTATTTTCTTGTTTGTCTGTCACTGTATTCAGAGAGCAGATCCGGTGAAAAGTGGATACAGTGCACCACTTGTAAACTGTGGGCTTAAGAAGACTGCACAAAAGGTGGTCTTAGCTATGTTTGCCACAATTGCGACTCGGAATGATCTCAAAGCTAGATTTTCGCTTGATTTATGACTAATCAAAATGAAAGAAGTGTTTCCTTTTAGTTTATTCACAGATTATTTTCGTTCGATTTGTTTTTTTTTTGAATGCCATTGTTTTTGGTTGTTTTTGTTCATTACATATCTGTAGACTGATTAATATTGTCATGCGGTAAATAAATAATGAATAAAACGTCTTACAATATTAAATATTGATTTATTTGCGTGTGTTTCAACTGACCCCAATCACTGTTTCAACTGCCCCTGGTATGGGGACGGTTGAAACAAATCGGATTTATGTTTTTAATTTGATCTGCCACTAAAAATAACACACCGGGTACTGAAATAATACTTCCCATTAGTAGACAGAAACACGCTCTTGTATTTAATGCATCTTCATCATCGCTTGACTTGTAAAGAGCAATACTATGGACAATATAAGCAAAATTGTTTCAACCGTACCCAGTCTACCCTACGTCTTAAATTCCTATTAATTGTATTTTATTTTTGATACAGTTAAATTCGTCATTTATATTTTGTTTTATAATGCAAATTTCAAACTTTTACGCATAACTGGTGTCTCTTTGTACCTAATCTCATTGAAGGCGCGCCGTATACTGACTTCTTATACTTGTATATAATATTGTAATTTCGTACCGTAATCAAAACTAGGTAACATTGACATCCCTGCATTCGCTACAAAAAATATAACTGTTTTGATCTGTGTAATATTTACATGAGTACATATTTACATCGCATTGAAATAATTTTAAAAAATATGATGTTTTTTCTTATTCTTCTACCTATTCTTCTGCTTCTTATTCCTAGCTCCATCTCAACTTATCGTCTTGGTAGACTATTGGGGTCAGCTCTCCTCATAGATCCTTCTGTCATGAGTACGATGTTTTTTTTAATATTATAAAAATACAAAAACTAATTATCAAACCTCTTACAATCTTATATTTCAATTTCCCTAAAATCAACTTTAAGAGATACCATGTTGTAGTAATTACCTGCGTCATAATGTATTCAGTAAATCTTTTTTTATTATATATATATACATACATAATGTAATAAGATGAGCCTATGTTTTTATCCTTTTGATGTTATAAATGAATGAACAGTAGGAGAAAGTGAAACAAAGAACCATTAATTTATTGAGGGAATGATATCATTCAATAGTAATTCTTTAATAAATCATTTATCTCTTAGATATTACTATTGCTGATAAGTTCAATTTACGTAGATACCGATAATAAAGATAACAGTCTAAAATATAGCGTTTAGTTTATAAAATAAGAGCATCGATGATACGCATCGATTGAAAGTGTGTTATTTATATTTGCATTGTATTTGTTTGGTCACTTCTTTTTAAATCTCGTACGTGTCAACATTAATCTGTCAATATAACGTTTTCAAATGGTGAGAGTCTACACAATATTGTAAATTTAATATACAATCAACCTGAGTTACATAAAACAGAGCAGAAATAATTCATTTCATAAATTGTATCCACCTGTAACTGTTGTTATATACTAGATACTAATATTTTCATTAACTTTTTTGAGCAAAATTGTATAGAAAAATACAAATTTGCTCATAAGTCCTATACTGGAAAATATAGATTTTTCACCAATCAAAAAATAATTAGAAAATCAGTTATCACGTAATGTAATATGGTAGTGATTCTTAAAAAATGCCAGTTTCCAACCATGAATTGTTTTGTTTTGGGTACAAATTAGACGGAATTCATAACATTAATGGTTTATATTATTATAATTATGCAATTTTGCATGTTTTACATGTTAAAATGTTCAATGTTACCCTGATATTTCAGACAGTGATAAACACACGTTTAAAATTCCTTATTGAAAATTCTTTATTTTATATATGACGTAGAATTAAAAAATTCCAGTAAAAACCCCCAAAAACGTTTATATTTTGATTATACCTTTTGCTAATTAAAAAAATAGACTTAATTGAACAACTGCATATACTAACCATATACAAGAGTAAAATTAAAACTTTTTTTTACCAAATTATTGTATTAAAAGAAACACATTTCTTTATTTGGCATCAAGTTTACGTTCGTAATTTAAGATAATTCAAAATAACATTTTAATTCTAGGAAAACCTGTGTAATATCTTACCTACTGATAAGCCGTTAAAATAGAACCATAATGGGTTTAACCTATATTTAAAATTTAATTTAATAACCTATTTTTATTGCATTATTTTTATATGATTCTTAATACATTTTTATTGTTTTGAATGTATAGTATCCAAATAATTATTTCCAAAAACATTGTTTTTTTCTTCTTCTTTGGATAGTTAGATTTTTTTATTGCTTTGGTTAATTTGAAAATATAAACAATAAATAAATACAAAACAATATATGCATAGTATTTAACAGATAGTGTTATTTCAAATAATTGTCTCAATTGATTGAAAAAATGAATCCTAATTAACCTCCAGTAACGAGTTCCACTTTTGTCTCTAAATTGTCATTCTTATCTATCTGATTAGATACAACTTAATACTGGATACATGTGTTATGTTTTACGTTTTAATTAATAACTAAAACCTAACATGCATGGGTACTTAATGTAGATGATAAATATCAAAATTCTTATAGCATTATGATTGCGATTATTATCGTACTATATCCGAATTCGTAATACTTAATAGCATTAGTATTCTTGAGTCATAAATTTTTAAATAAGTACCTACCTACCTATAAAACTTACCTAAAAAAAATGTAACCATCACGCAGATTTATGCAGGGTGAATAGAACGCCACACAAATCTGTCTCTGCAAACAACCATCGCTTCTTCCACATTCATGTATCTCGTCATCCATACCTGCCGATTATTCCGACTAAAGACCTGACCACTTTCAAGTACTCGAAAAACTTGTAATGCCAAGTTTTCTTCAGTCTTCCTCTGCTTCTATTTCCAATTATATTTAGCTCATAAATTGATTTTACCTTCTGTTCTTTCTTCACTCATTCGATTCACATGCCCAAACCATCTCAACACACCTTCCTGAATTTTAACGTTAACGCTTGTATAACGACATCCAAGTTAGGTACTAATAATTGTCACTTTATAAGAGAGTTATATTGTATGTTATATCATGAAAAATGACAAAGTGAGTTATTTGAATATTTTTAACATGTTTTTTTTCAGGCTGACACTGTAAGCGACAGAGATCTGGTGTACATATGGTGCGGAATCCTGAGTGGACTATGGGTAGTATTGGCCATAAGTGTATTGGTGCTTTGCACCAAGCTCAAGAAAAAAACCCAAATCCGTCAAAATAGACCTTCAGTGTACATGAAGTAAGACTTATATTTTCAACGCTCTCCTTGTCATTCATCGTTCACTTTGTGTAATACCACTTTACACTATTTACACTAATTCGTGACTACCGGTTTCGGAATAATCATTACATCATCAGGTCAGATGTAGATGAAAATGAAATTTTTACGGTCTGTCTAATTACAATTTGTTTTCTTTCTCTCTTTTAATATTTTATTTTTGTATAAATGTCAGACCGTAATAATTTCTCTTTCATCTACATTTGACCTGGTGATGGAATGATTATTCCGAAACCGGTAGTCACGAATTAGTGTTTTTTAAGCGGTATTACACCAAGTGAATGATGAATGATAAGGAGAGTGTTTATTACCATACCACAAAGTTAACAATACTTTAGTATACAGAATATATATATATATATATATATATATATATATATATATATATATATATATATATATATATATATATATATATATATATATATATATATATATATATATATATATATATATGTATATATATAAATTTTTAGTGTCTTTTTTGCCACTCTGTATATACATATGTTACATATAATGCAAACATAATAATTTACTTAGGAGCCTTAATTTTTTACTTTATCCATATCAAATCAAGTTATTATATTATATAATATTAATATTAAAGAAAGAACTCCTTTAGCTAGTTTTTTAGTTAGTATCAACGAACACTTTTTATATAATAGAGATTAATTCACAGATACTGTGAATTAATCTATATGTATATATATAAATTTTTAGTGTCTTTTTTGCCACTCTGTATATACATATGTTACATATAATGCAAACATAATAATTTACTTAGGAGCCTTAATTTTTTACTTTATCCATATCAAATCAAGTTATTATATTATATAATATTAATATTAAAGAAAGAACTCCTTTAGCTAGTTTTTTAGTTAGTATCAACGAACACTTTTTATATAATAGAGATTAATTCACAGATACTGTGCGCAGCTCATGGAAAGCAAAAGCTGTACATACTTTCTATGTTAATTAATTAAACCATAAACACCTTTGATATTTTTTTGTACGCGGTATGAGTAGGTACTGATTTTTCATATTAATCTTCCAGTAAAGGTAGGCACTGGCCAGCATATTTCTACATCGCTTATGTTACAATTTTATTAATGGGATATAATTATGTTTTTTTTTAGCAATCCAAAAGCCGTGACAACGAAGGCCAATTCGGTGTACAGCTACGGAAGTCCGTCAATTGTTCCGGGAGAGGATCTTGCGAAGAGAGGATATTCAGCGCATGCGCCTTATTCTGGGTATTCTTATACAATTCTCACACATATATGTGTATATATATATATATATATATATATGTATATATATATATATATATATATATATATATATATATATATATATATATATATATATATATATATATATATATATATATATATATATATATATATTATATGATTTGCTATGCCTGTTTTCAATATTTTTTAAAACTTTGTATGCATTATTAGGGCCGTTCTTGCCGGTATTCAATAGTTGTTGCCATAAAAAACATCGCCCATAATGATTTTTTTGGGATAACTGCTAGGCCGTATATTGCATAACGATATCTACTACGCTGAGACTAAAAATTTTCTACAAAAGAATTTTAATCTGGATATAATTTTAAAACTTTTTATTTGATCATTTTTTGGTATCCTGGAAATTTTAAAAAGCTGTCAAGAAATTTCAGTGAATTCTTTTAAAAAATTGAGTGATTGAAAATTTCAGAAAATCTGAAATAAAGCAAAGAAACTTGGAGCCTAGAATGTTTAAAAATTAAAAATACATTCGAGTACACAAAAAAAAATAAAAAACTGAAAATTAGATGAACAAAAAGGATTAAATGAAAAGGATATTAAATGAAAAAAATATATTGTCTGTATTCTGTTTGGAAAGGAAGGTTATTGTGAAAGTTCTAGCACTCTCATTCGCTGGGAATACTCTTATATGTGTTCAGAGTAATTTTGGCAATTTTATTTAATATAATTTACTAAATAACATTCAATTTTGCAGCAATTCCACCCATTCTCTCATTTTATTAAAATTATATATTCATTACTCTTGTACACATTATAAAAGATACCAATCTTCTTTCTGAAGGTTAATTTTTTCAAATTTTGCATTTTATTGAATAAAATAAAGTGGTGAACTTTTCAGGAAAGCAGAAAGCATTGACGAAAACGTTTTTAGTGGTGACTTTTCAACCTCCCCCACTTCTCGAAAGCCGACTTCACCATATGCCGCTGGAGGAAACAACAACCCAAACTTCTCATACTAGACGAAATAAACATTTACCTAATTTTAATGCTCTATTTATATATTTCTTGTAAATAAAAATGTCGTAATATTAACGATTTTATCAATTACTTTGTAATTACTGATGTCCATAATTGCCATTTTAAAATTCGCTGTTTCGTTTGCAAACAACAGTTTTAAAACATAATATTTGTATTATTTTTTGTCATCTCAACATGGAAGAAGAATAAGTAAGTCTGGGCATTTGCTTACGACCGTCATACGCTGGTTTAAGTGATCACTTTACACACGCGTAACATTCACCAATTCTACGCATGATTGACAACCACACTACTCAAATTCTTGGAAGTTCTTTATACATATGATCCAATTTTGAAACATTGTACGAGAATCACTAGAATTTTCAGTAGTGACATTTATTGGTGAGACGAAGAGCTTTTTTATTCTTCAGAAACACTTATATTTGAAGTCCGAATCCTGGATTATAATCACATACATGAGAAATGCTAGAAAATATCCTTTTCATTATTTGGATGTTAATTTCTCAAAATTTTGTTAATAATCTTTGTACACATATTTTCGGAAATACACTCTGTAATTGTCATTTTTTCGATTTTTATATAATAAAATAACTCCAAAGTTCGCAAATATTTTTTAAAAATGAACCTCAAAATGTTAAGTATTATAAATTATATTTTGTCTTATCATATTTTATGATACATCGTATAGATTACTAAAAACTTACAATTACTAGGAATGTATTTTCGATCGATAAAAACGTTTGTTTTTTAATACTTTTATTAAACATCAATCATTTCGCTATAATATACATATTTACAAATAACGGAGGTGCTTATTATAACAATATGGATAACAATTAATAACTTAGGTAAACAAAAATAATACAGTCCAACCTGGATATAAGAAAGCCTAAAGGACAGGCATAATTTTCACTTCTGAAGAGATCTTTTACAACCAGGTTCGGCGGTACTATTATCCCTATACTAGAAAAACTAACTAAACAAATACTCGCGAATACTAAGCAAAAATCCAAGTAAGTATTACAAATTTGTCATTTTTTATTTGATGGAAATTAAATAAAAAAATAACAGATTCTACATCGATAAATTATAAAATATCGATTATATTGATTCTAGGTTCGCAATTCGGAGACGTTATCCCACCTCGAGAAATTGCGAGGGCCGCCACTCTTGGTAAATTGACGATAACCTTTAGGCGTAAAACCTAGGCCTAAATGCAGCTCTTCCTCCACGTCTCGGTCCAACTTTTCCTCCTCTTGTACGGAGTTCCCCGTTCCACGGTGCTGCATCAGTAGCCAGGTCCGCTTCCGCCCTCGCCTTCAGCCTGTGGAGGTACTCTCCGAGAGCCTTAGACTGTTTGAAGAGTTCGGCGATCTCTTGCGCATTGACAGGATCGACTTCTGGTCGCTGACCGTTCTTACCATGATGTCCAGGCTTTCTGAGGTTATTCCGTTTGTTTTCTCTGTATTGATTTCCTTGGAACCAATTGTTCTTGTCAACTCCGTTGGCGTGTTTATTATTTGTCAGATCAAAAGAAGGTTGCGGATACTCGCTTTGAGTACGATAGTAATCTTGCCCATCGAGCGCTACTTCTGAAAGTTTTAAGGGCTGTTTATTTTTAAAATGCTTCCCTTGCCGTTTTTTCAACTGAACCAAAGTGTCAAAAAATGTCATGGGATTTTTGTATGTCGTGCTTTGTTTGCCGTCTATCTGCTGATTAGACTCTAAGCCTTCCGGGTCGGTTTTCAATATATTTTTTATGTCTTTACTGAGTTCATCCCAATAGTTTCTCTGAAAATCGTCCGAGTACGTGCTGCCTTCGGCTGGAACTTCGTCAACAACTGGCTCTGCCGAAGAATAGTCCGTTCCTTTCGTTATGAGCCCAGCCATGGATTCTTTCGAGAACCCATAACTGGGGTCGTAAAATCCAGGGCTGTCAATATTTTCATTGTGGTTTTGAGGTGTTCTTGGCGGTTCTTCAAACGGCGGGTACAATTCTCGATCATTTGGAAATACTGAAAAAAAAAACTAATATTAAAATCGGTGTATCTACCAGAGGCGACCAGTTACTGACATTGTCGGCAGTGCATTTCACTTCAAAAATGGGAGCTTATAAAATGGGTCTACTTCAAATTTTTATGTTAAAATTTCAGGTGACAAACTTGTGAAATTGCATTCAATGTGGATTGTTTTAGAAACTTCTTCGAAAACAGATGCTTTCTGAAGATGTTTCTTCATAAACAAAACAATTTAAACAACTAAATCTATCAAACACTCGTTATGACCTCTTGCAGCTAAATCAACGATTATCGCAATATTTTAATTTCTATAATTTTTTAAATAATTATTTTTAAATACCTATTATTTCTATTATTAAAAAAAAACTATTTACTTTTTAATTGCCCAAGATAGCTATGTTAACTTATCGCATTGATATATTTGGATGTGTGGATGTGTGTATCTGTCCATGTTAATGGCGCTAACATTGTATATTACTTTTATCAAATTCCATAATGCATTGCTTACTTGATTGTATCACAGATTAAGTTACGCATGTTTAAAGAGACTTGTCGCCAAGACACTTTTACGCAGCAATGCACGGAGATATATTATCTTCACTGTTCTAACGCATGATTTTCCCCTACGAGCGTACTCTGTCTCGATCATGTCACCGTCCCAAGGAATGGAAAGATTCTCATATCGTGGTAGTAGAGAATTAAGTGTACCGTAAAGTGGGTATACTTTGCACCATGGGTGATACTTTGCACCACCTTCTGTAAAGAAATTGTAGAGCTGGTCATCTCTGATACATGTCATTTTTCATTCTACTTTCTATTGTTTCTGATAGATGGCACTTCAATCTACTTTTTAGTTTACGGAAGTAACAGTCGGTTGCTATTGCTTCAATGCGTTTTTCCTGTCCAAACGTAAAGAAAGTTTTCTGTCTGAAAATTGTGTCCGAAAAAATCCAGTGGAATCAGTATACTGAAACTAGTTACAACAAGTGAGTGATCTCTAAATCGTAGGTAGATAGGCCCTGCTTTTCTCAAATGCTGTATTTTTTAGTTACGTTGTCAAGTTTATGTAAAAATAATATTTTTTTAAGAACTGACTTGTATTGACCACATTTGGGGTAACATTGCACCAAGTGCAAAGTATCCACAAAAGGCCATAGTTAATTAATTTGATGAAAAGTCTTAAAACGGCTAATACAACTTGACATGTTTGCTAAATATCTATTGGTTTTGTGTACTTACTTAATTCCTGATGGTATATTTTTTTCAAAAATGTCAAGAACACACAAACAGCGGCCTTATGCCAGACGATACTGCGATTTTACACCGAAGAGAGTGGAGCAGTGTTTGGAGGCCATTCGAAATGGTACAATCAGTCAAAGAAAAGCTGAAGAAATTTTCAAAATCCCCAGAAGGACGATTAACTATAAGCTCAAAGGTCAGCACACAAAACCTGTGGGAAAACCTCCGATATGTGACAAGGGCGAAGAGCAATCCTTCGTAAACTGCATAGGAGACATGAGTGAGTACGGTTTCCCAGTGAGTGTTTTTAACATTCGCTACATTCTAATAGCCTATTTGGATAGATTTGGCAGAAGAGTACGAATATTAAAGAACAACGTACCAGGCTCTGAATGGATAAGATCATTTTTGCAAAGACATAAAACCTTGACTGTTGCTAAAACTCGTCAGTTGCTTAATCGGTTGCCATTAAAAGCGTATGACGATGACGTGCGCCAGAGTTTTCAACAGTTTTTGGAAGAAAACAGATCCAACCCAAAGAATTCAGTCTTAAAACGCAGGAAAACGATACCAATAGAACCAGGTAAGAGCATTGCTCACGATCCAAATGTCGAAATGAACGTTGACGAGTCACAAATGCTACCTGAACCAACTATATCAATGATCCCACCTTCCGCATCGAAACTTCCAGCATATCTAGCATTAACTAATTATAGTTCACACGGAAGCTTTGAGGAAGAGGGAGAAGAACAAAAACGATGACTGAAACCAGTTATCGTATTTGTTCTTCCGTTTCATTAGGACTAGTAAAAAAGAAGTCGGGAAAATATGTCGTATTTCATTATGAAGGAGAAAAATTTCCGGGACAGATTTTGGAAATAAAGAAAGACAGAGCTGTTAAATCCATGCAGGAGAGTCTCAAATCGTGGAAGTGGCCGATGAAGGATGACTTTCTTCAATATTCTTGGAAGGGTGTAGCGGGTTCCATAAAAGAACCGAAAATGCAATCCAAAAGAGGTTTCTTTACCGTCCCGGAACTTGACCATATTTAGACCTAATTTAATTTTAATTCCTATTACCTGTGTAGTACGATATGTTTTATTATCCACCTTTTACTTTATATAATTTTAAACCTTCAGTATTGAAAAAAAAAACATTTTTGTTAGATTTTTCAATATTTTTTAAAAAAAAATTCTATCAAGTGTCTTATTTTTCCAGAATTATACAATATTATAATCTGCATTTAGTGAACTGTGAGCCAAAACTCTTCATAAGGTGCAACAAAACTTGTAGGATAGCCTTTACTTTGCATAAATTTGGATTCTAGTACGAAAAGTGTAGAGAAAATATCATGGTGCAAAGTTGTACTTTACCCCGGGATACATTGCACCAAAATATAAATATAAAAAAAAAATACAGGCAAAATAGATAAAAATTTAAAAACGTATCAGACATGTTACAGGTATATGTGTTATTACATTGCAATAGTTGAAACCTCAGAAAAAGTAAAAAACCTGATCTGAATAGACAATTTTTTGAAAAAATGCAGTATTTTGGTGCAATGTATACCCACTTTACGGTAAACTAACATTTGCACGGTAACTCATTTGCGGTTGAGGTATAGTTTAGTAATAGCTCTAGCAGGAACCTTTCTTTTTACAAAATATAATGGATGTTAAAACTGAATATAGTAGATATTGGTAAATTTAATTATGTGAGGACAAATAGAGAATTGCACACGTGCACTACTGAGAAGCCGCGTACTATAATGATAAAATAAAAAACAAACAAAAATGTAATTATAAAAATTTGAGACCGATTACATTCCCTTTTCAAGATCTGCGCAACAGCATCCAATGAAAATTTCTTTAAGGGTGTAATTTCCTTTATCATCTATCATTAGTACAGTAAAAAAAAATAGAATAGTGAAATAAGGAAGGAATGCAAAGCTGAGATAAGCATTATCGATTTAATTAAGAAAGGTGTGTTGAGATGGTTTGGACATGTAGAACGAATGAGTGAGGAAAGAACGGTAAAACAAATTTATGAGGCGAATGTTAGCGGGAAAAGAAGCAGAGGAAGACCAAGAAAAACATGGCACGATCAGGTATGCCAAATACTTGAAAGTGGTCAGGTTAGGAGTCGTAACAATCGGCGGGTATGTATGAGGAGATGCATGAACGTGGAAGAGGCGAAGAATGTTTGCAAGGACAGAGTGGTGTGGCGCTCTATTCTCTCTGCCTACCCCTGCGGGGAAGCGGCGTGATGGTTATTTAGTTAGTTTTATTAGTACAGTAAGATTATACTTTCATGTATGATCGCAGTGTTATGTAATTAAAGCGTATAACCTTACTTTTCAACACCGTACAGATAAACGAGATTAAAGTAGAAAATCAACTATTGGCCGGAAGTAACGGGGGGAGCTTAGTGCAAGTTCAAGAACTTATCCTTCAGAACGGGTTTCGCAAAAGAAATTCCTAGGAAACTGGATACCAACGCCAAGAGAAATCATTGACCACGGAATTTCTACAAGAAACTTATGATCCACTGCAGTAAAAAGGAAAGTGGTTTAATACACATAAGTATGGTATAATAGTAATCCATAATGTACTCATAGATGTTAATTTGCCGTTAATGAACTTCGTATAGTACTTATAAGCCTGAGCAGTAAATTTAAAGTACATAAGTATGTACATATCTTTGAAATCATAATCATGGTCTCCCGTTTCGCTCTTCTCAGTAAAGAACACTTTCCATTCCTCGACATACTCATATACGTCATTTTCCAGTGATTCCTTTGCTGCCCATGAGGCCAGACTATATAATATCGCTCACACCTTTCAACAACGTCATATATCTAAAAACTTGATTTTTCAGGAGATCGTTTTTAAAGTTTAAGAATATAAAAAAATGTATTAAAAATAAATATCAAGCCACTTATTGAAATTTTTACTGCTCAACAGATCTTTTTAGGTAAAACCTGAAAGTTTTTTCTCCATTTGAAAAATATTTAGTTTATTTTAAAAAAATATTAAACAATACCTTTTCTTCAAAATGAAAAAAACACTTTCTGCCCTATAGCGGGTAAATATTAAGTTAAAAATATGCCGCTTTTGCTATAGGCATTCCGAAAACATGCACAACTGAAAATTGTCGATTTTTTATATATGCCGTTGTTGAAAGGAGTGAGCGATATATATCATCACGTAAAAAATCCATTTTCTCTGATGGCTTTCAAGAAATGCCTTACACAGTATTCTTGGAACCCTAACTGTCCATCATATCAGTCCATCCTTGGTTATAATTCCTCGCCCCCCGCAACTCCCTTTCTTCTCATTGTTTTCATTTATTTACAGTTTCATAAATATATGATATTGCAATTACTTCATCTTTCAAACTTACTCTTTCAAATCTGAACAAGGTACAAACAAACCTCAACCAGTATCACCATTCTGTTATCAGCTGATTAGAAGATATAGCCATGCCTAAAGAGCCGTAATGCATATAGTAAAAAAAATGTATGTATCTATGAAGTAAATAAAAATAAAAAATAAAAAACAAATAAAAAATTGCTTCTTACTAACAAGTCCACCAAAGTACATTTTATTACTTAACGTATTGTTAATTTTAATAGCACGTTTTTTTTAAAAATAATATACACATGTGTATGTATGTGAATGTACCAAATGTTATTTTTTATTACTGTACTTCTATTATATTTCTCTGTACGTTTATTCTCGTATACGGCCGTTTATCTGAATACATAAAATAAATTAATACAGAAATGGCCCTTCAGTTGGTTCATCCCCGAATAAAATTAATCTTTTGTAGATCGCATTTATTCCTTCGCATATCAAAGTGAGTGAAACAGAGACAATTAAGTTATGTAATAATATGTAATAACGTATTTTTTACACGAATGAGCAGGAGGTGGAAAAACTGGAGATGGATGTGTAATAATATAATAGGTGAACTAGAAATTCCGTTATTATTTGGAAACGGTCAGATTTGATTCAGTTTGCGTGGGATCAACTTCAAACTATTCAAGAATTAAGCCAGAGACTCGGATCATCCTGGTCTATAGTGCATTTGTATTTAAACCGGATTGGGAAAGTGCATAAGATGGATTTTTGGATGCTACACGAGCTATTCGACGCTAAGCGTGAACATATACAGTTCATCTATAAGCGAGAACATATACAAATGATCTTTAGAAAAAAAAAACAAAAAGACTTTTGTTTGCTAAATCATTTCCAGTAAATTATTTTCCCCAATTTACTCACAGTGAAGCGCCCTTGATATAGTATTTTACAAAAATGGCGCTGTATAAATTATCCAAATTTATTTATTTGATTATTACTACAAACGTTATTTGGCACAACTTGTGACGGAAAAAATGGATAATTTATGATAATGTTAGTTGGAAAAACTATGTCTTACGAAAAACCAAAAACCTATTCCGAGAACAAAGATTAACACTAAAAGAAGTTCTTTCGTGCATATGATGGGTTATTTGAGGTATCATTAACTTCGGGTTATTAAAACTTAGTGAAACAATAACGTCAAAAGTTTATCGTCGGCAATTGGAGAGACTAACTTGAAGTAGAAAAAAAACGCCTAAATTAAGTCAACCGAAGTGGAGTAACACTGTATCAAGACAATGCATGCCCGCACTCAGCAGAAATGACCCGTGAAAAAATCCAAGTCCTAAAATGGGAGGTTATACCTCACCCTCCATATTCACCAGACCTTGCTTCGTCTGATTATTGTCCATTTCAATCTTTAGAGCACTCCAAAATTTTAAAATGTGGTTGATATTAAAAATTACTTAATCCGATATTTAAATTCAAAACCACTGGATTTTTATAAAGGACTTACTGAAAAATTATAAAATATGTGGGGAGAGGTTGAAAATAACGGTGGCAATTATGTTTTGTTACTTGAGACACAATAAAAAATATTAATAAACTTTAATTCGGCATTACAAATAATGGTTTAATTCCTGGTCCATCTATAAAATATGTCCTAAAATCATTTAGTAAAGCTAAAAGACTTTCTGAAATTTATCCATAATAATTATTAAGCCTCAATTATTGCATTTTTTATACTTTAACATATATAAAAATAAGGGCAGGGACGTGTTTTCCCAGAGTCGTAAATTAGCCACGTCTATATTGTGAGTTGGTTTTGTTTTGTATGTTTTATTGTTATTTCTAAAATGTCTACTTGTCATTGTAGTAGTTATAAAAATCACTCACTTTTTGCACCAAAGCCAGGAAACCCCACTGCAGTTTGAAGACAGCAAAGGAGCATCATAGAACTTGGAAGAAAATTATTCTGAAAATAATTTAGTAAGTATTATAAAAAGATAAACATCATATGCGCGCGCGTAAAAAATACACACATATAAATAAAGTAATTAATTATTTATACGATCATTTCAAATGTTTTGTAAACGTGATTAATTGCGTTTTTATAAAATAAATCAAAACGCACGTATACAAAAACAAACAATTATATTTTAGCAATACAAAGTATGTGGTAAAAGTAAGTTACATTATGCAGAAAAAACTGTGGAAATATTAATATTTTTATGTAATACACATTATTTTATTATGGAGCGATTAGTTATGGGAATCTTAATAAATATTATTTACGAAAGCTACATTAAAAAAAAATAACTACAATATTTCATTACTTGATTCGGCAGTCACGTTAAGGTAATATCTATCCATTTTCAATTTAAATTTTACCCGGTAAATACCACTTTAAAAAAATCTACTGTGGCACATGTTTCGATGCATTCCGCGTCATTTTCAAAAACAGTGTTTGAAAATGATGCGGAATGCATCGAAAACGTACCACAATAGATTTTTAGAAGTAGCGGTATTTATCGAGTGAAATTTAAATAAAAAATGAAACATTTCATTATTGTTTAAATACAAAGGGGTCTATTTTATTTTTTATCATTTCGATTAAAACAAGCTTAGTTTGAGTCTAGTTTCTGTTAAACGAAGAAATCCAACAATTACCGCAAGGTGCATTTTCACACGATATGTATTAGAACGGGTATAAGAGTAAGTACTGTCGGTATTAAAATTTCAACAGCGCGTTTATATAGGATTTCCCGCCAGATGAAAGAGGGGTCGAAGATCTCGAGCACATGAGACTAGGCGTAAGTATCAGAAGAAAATGCTTTCATAAGGAAATATTAGAAAAAAGTAACCTCCAATTACATTCTTCGTTTTTTCTACCAACCTACAACTTACGTAGACGTCGAGTAGGTACCTATCATGAATGAAAACAAACGTGTTTTTTCTCTAACTTGATCAAGCGGTCATTTACACTTGTAAGTAATCATAACTACTTTTTCAACATTTTTTTTCTTGAGATATGTTTATTTTCTTATGTCTTCTGTGCGTGTGATATCAGATCCCCCTGACGTCGACTATCACTCGAGAGTAATTATCCTTGTCTTGAGCAGCTCTAAACAGCGCCTCGACGGTTCTGATCCCCGTCCAATCTCATATATTTCGGATATATTTGTCCAGGATATTTGTCTTCTGCCTGTACATATTATAGATATCTCAATAGAAACGATATTTTTTACGTAAGTAATATGGAAATATGAGCATCCCAGGGCTTGCGACCATTGCTGGCACTAGCTCGGCTGTCCAAACTCAGTAAGGGATATTTTTTTGTAGTACGTTTTTTTTTGCATTTTTGGACTAAGTAAATTCGACTTAGTCAAAAAATGCAAAAAAAAACGTTCTACAAAAAATGACCCTTATTGTGTTTTAAGTTTGGACAGCCGAGCTGGCTTGGGTGGTACGCATACGAACGTACGTAATACGCACGTTTTTCTGCACCATTCGCGCTAACCCGTTCAGTACGCGCATGAACAAAAATATCCGTTAATTGTAACTGCAGACAGTTGGTGGAATTTCATATTGAATTGTTGGGTAATATATCTCAAATTAAACATGGTTATTAGATTGAATTCTACTTTATTTACATATCGCTCACTCCTTTCAAGAACGTCATAAATCAAAAATTGTCGATTTTCAATTGAGCATGTTTTCGGAATGCCCAGAAAATGTACTATATCCCAGCAAAAGAGGCATATTTTCAACTTAATATTTACCTGCTACAGGGCAAAAAGTGTTGTTTTTGTATTTTGAAGAAAAGGTATTGTTTAATTATTTTTCAAATAAACAAAATATTTTTCAAATGGAGAAAAAACCTTCAGGTTTTACCTAAAAAGATCTGTTGCATATTAAAAAGTTCAATAAGTGGCTTGATATGTATTTTTAATACATTGTATTATATTTTTAAACTTTAAAAACGTTCTCGTGAATAATTAAGTTTTTTTATTTATGACGTTCTTGAACGGAGTGAGCGATATATGATATGTAAATAAAGTAGATACCATATCATATATGTAAATAAAGTAGAATCAATCAATTCAATCCAATAACCGTGTTTAATATTGGATGTATTAATTACCCAACAAAAATATCTGTCCCAAAAATATTTAATGCGTCGGTGGTAAACATCCGAACGAGACAGAGAGAGGGTGATGTGATAACGAGAAAGTTCCATCCTAAATGCACCTATTACGTAAAAATTCTGGCAGGTATGAATACCTATAACAAACATTTTTTTCATAATTTTGTAGAAAAATAATTATGATTTTTTCCTGTTTCTTGTAAAATAACCCGAGAGTAGGGTAGTTAAACGTCCATAATACATTATTTACCAAAACATTTTTTTAAATGAATAACCCGCAAAGCCTCTATTAGAGGCTTGTCTGCAGGTAGGATAGTAAGGATAGGGAAGGTAAATGTGAAAAATACATCACAAACACCCTGACCGATTGAAAATAAATCTTTCTTGAAATTATTTATTGTCGGCCACCTGCGTTTGACACTAACTATTTACCTTATTTTTACTTCATTTTTGAGCTGTCAGACACACGCGCTGTATGTATTAATTGTTATTCCGAGTGGAAAAACCCCGCGCTCGCGTCGATAAGGTGGTTGACACAGTGCCATCTTTTGAATTATTCAAATTGCGCCGTGTCGGTTACCCATGAAAAAACTCAATAATTTCTCTTAAAAAAATATCAAAACAAATACTGCTATTATAATTAATATTTATTTAATTAAATGAAACCATAAAATACCTGAAGCGCAAGACTGATGACCTTGCCTTCAAATAAATAACGATGAAGAAAATACTGCGTCGGCACGATGCATTGCCCTATGCACAATTGGGTGCATATAAGGTTTACAATTAAAATTAAGCGAATACTATTGACTAATATTTTACTCTTACATACTAAATTCTAATACCTACATGTTATTACTACAATATATTACACAAATCAATTTTTTGTTTTTGTTTTCTGTTCTAATGCTTGAATTCTGATTTTAGACATAAAAAAGACTTAAAACCCAATAGCAAATTGCATGTTATTTGTGGCACAGTAGTGAGTTCATTTTATAACAGTAAAAAGAAGAAAAAAAACATTTTTAACAAATTTTTAAGTTTGCGAAGCTAATGAAGCCTATTTTTACAGAAAAATAAGACTGGGAGAGTCTCAACAAGTGTTCTTGGTAATAATGGAGCCGACGGTTATAAAGAGTTGATTGAAACTATGCTTAAAAGCATTAAAATTATAGGCTGCAAAATGTTATATAAACTTTATATGCTACATTCTTACCTGGATCAATTGAAAGACAATATGGGAGCCAGAAGCAAGAAGAATGTTTTCTTGAAGAGTGTCAAGAAGATGTGATAGACTCGGAAAGACATCACCAAGGGTAGTACAATGAGAATATGATGAGAGATTACATTTGGGGTTTAATATGAGAAGACCCATATAAACATAAGAAAACTACTAGAAATATTCCATTTGAAATTACATTTTTGTTATTTTACATTTATATGCTCTTATTTATCATAATTCTTGAATTAGCAAGACTTTGATGTTCAGCATTGTTAACACGTTGTAGTCGGGCGCTTCGAACAATAGACTCTAGCCTATAGCGGGTGTTTTTCGCGATTAGCGCAAAAATATATCGCTTTCTTAAAATTGACCCAATTTCTAAATCAAATATTTTCGATTGAAATTTTCAAAGAAATCATATATGACATTTGATCATCAAAAATAAATTATAATCATAATTTTGAATTAAGTATTCCGTATTTCATAATTTTAGAAGCATTGTAAACTATAAAAAATAATCTTCCCTTCCGAGGTATCATTCCCTATACAATGCTAATATAATCAAATAATAACATACCAAACAGTAAAAAAAAAAAAGTGCGAGCGGTATAAAAAATAGTCCAATACGTGAAATGGCTGAAACTAAACTTGAGATTGAGATCGCATAAAAACTCTAGATTTCTAGGGATGCCTTTACAAGCGACACACTAGCCAATCTGGACAAGACATCTCAAATAACTCAACAGACTATTGCCTAGCACCCAGGTAGCAGAATACCCTTCAACGTGTTTTATTTCACGCTGATAACAAACCCGTATATTGCCGCTTCCCGCCGATAACCGACAGTCGGCAAAAACGGCATTTGCAGTGTCCCGCAGTTGACCGACAGTCCGCGAAAAACGGCAAATGCCGTGTGCCGCCGACAATGTGTTAATTGCAATTAAAAATAAATTTTCATTGTTGTTTTTGGTAATTTTTCTTGGAAATTTGCTTTAGTTTCTACAAAAGCAAACTTTGATGGGAATTTTTTTTTCCTTTATTTGTAACATAGGAGAAACCAAAATTTTACATGCGGAAGCCAGACCCAAAAATCGTGTCAACTGGTATTATTAATAATCAAATCGCAGGGAAAGTCGCACAACAAACCTCTAATTTTGAATGTTTTTGGCAATGTCTCTTCAAGATTAAGCAATTCGTTTCATTCGTTGCATAGTCCGGTCTCTAGGCTGCATACTCCTTACATAATCTTCTTGATGTCATCTGGTCCAAATAAATATTTATCAAGGGACTCGTATGTATTAACAGTGCACAACTTACGCAAGCTAGTGTGAGTACGAATATGCAACTCCGAATGCCCTAGCCATTGCAGCAATTCTATTTTCTCTCTTCTATATTATCTATTTTCTCCCACATTTTTTCGATTTAGCGGTAATGTTTTACATTCCAAGCAAGGGGCATCATTTTAAGTTGAATTCACACCATCTGCATTGCATCAAACATATTTAATTTTTTTCCGAGCATGTGGAGCGTGGAACTGATCACTTTGCCTTCGTAAAATCAGCAATCAAGTCAGCACTGTATCGATCTGATGCAGTGCCCTATGCACCATATCAGAGCAGAGCTTTCAGAGGACTCAATAACATTCTAGTTGGTGGGGGACCAACATCAGGACTATTAAATTTCTTTAATGAGGCGAATGTAGTTGGAATTAGGAGAAGAAGACCGAGGAAAACTTGACATGATCAGCTATGTCAAATACTTGAAAGCGGTCAGGCCAGGAGTAGAAATAATCGTCGGTTATGTATAAGAAGCGCATGAATGTGAAAGAGGTGAAGAATGTTTGCAAAGGCAGAGTAGTTTGGCTTTCTATTCTCCTCGTACAAATCCCTCGAGCACAAAATCTTAGACCAGTGGCTCCCAAAATTATTTTGCCTGTGGACCCTTATTATAGCAAAAATCTTATCACGAATAAAAGTAATTTACATAAATACAAATTTAACCTCGATGTATTAAATGGTAAATGGTGACAAATAAGATTTAAACAAAATATTTTGTTGTTTAAAGTATTTATTTAAAAATATATTATAGTGTAAAAATACAAACAAAAAAATACAGGTGAACCAGATGAGATGATTTGACTCTATGTATGTGAGTAGCATTCGTAAGTGTTGCCAAGCAGTATTTCTAGTCAGTTACATATTTTCATAGACTCATAACTGCACTAAATCTACTTAATAGGAAGAGAGAAAAAAATTCAACAGCGTCTGTTCATTGATCCATAATGCAGGGTATAAAATTGGTATCCATTTCTGTAACCAGAATTTGTGGTATCCTTGTTCAAACAATTGTTTCAGCTTCTAACGTATGAATAATTCGACAAGTTAGTCCTGTATTAGTGTGGATTCATCCGAGTTTGTGGATCTATTTGCAAAAGAATTCACCCCAATCGGTGAAAGCCAAGTGGAAAACATCTTCAAATCTTTGGCAGAGGTCAGTGAAGACTTCAGTGTTGAGAAGCAATCTCGTTTTTGGATTTTGAAAGATTTGGAAACTGAAGCATTCTTCTCTCCTTACATAATATTAGTATAGAAAAAGTTGAGAGGCAAACGATTTTATTCTCTTTTTAAATATGATAAAATTTCATTGTCAATCTTGTAGCATCATTTATATTCTATGGACTTAAATGTGTGAATTAAATAATGGCTTCTTTAAAAGAAGCATCATTTAAAACTAATTATGCCAACCATTATGTATGTCAATTTGTTTTTATTTTGCATATTTCTATCTCCTAATATTGGCAATTTAGCATCAAAAAACTAAAGCTGGAAAGAAATGTAAACTGAAAAAAGTAATGAATATCATTCCAATTGGGCAGCCAAAAAAGTAACAAGTATCCATTAGTTACATCTTTAATCTTTACTCAAAACGATATAAAGATAGCTACCCAGTAATTTATCGTTATTTATTTTAACTTTCATAATGATGAAAATGGGTTAAAAAAATATATAAGAAAATAAAAAAATACTTTATTTGAAAACATTCGTGGCCACTCGACGGTGTCTATGAACCGCCAAATAAATTTTTATGCGTCACAGACCTCCTTGGCGATCAAGTGGATACTTAGGGGTCTGTAAGAACTACATTGGGAACCACCGTCTTAGATAAATTAAAATGCAATAAGAAAATAAAACTTTGATATTTTAGTGTCTAAAACAGGAGTAGGAAACTCATGGCCTTAAGGCCACATCCCGCCTATTCGCTATTCCGATACAGCCTTTTGACTTATGCCTTTTTTTTCAATAAATCTGCGAATATATTTACACATCAAAATTCAGTTTCCATATCGCTCACTCTTTTCAAGAACGTCATAAATCAAAAAACTTGATTTTTCAGGAGAACGTTTTTAAAGTCCAAAAATATAATACAATGTATTAAAAATAAATATCAAGCCACTTATTGAACTTTTTACAGTGTAACAAATCTTTTTAGGCAAAACCTGAAGGTTTTTCTCTCCATTTGAAAAATATTTAGTATTTTAAAAAAATAATTAAACAATACCTTTTCTTCAAAATGCAAAAACAACACTTTCTGCCCTGTAGCGGGTGAATATTAAGATAAAAATATGCCTCTTTTGCTGGGATATAGTACATTTTCTGGTCATTCCGAAAACATGCTCAACTGAAAATTGACGATTTTAGATTTATGACGTTCTTGAAAGGAGTGAGCGATGTGTTCTCAAAACCCGAAAAGCAGTAGTGAGGAATGTTTTACAAACACTGCCTTATTTTGAATCAGATGAATGTGGCCTTTAGAAACGAAAAGGTTCACCACCCGTCTTTTAAAACAAAGGTTACCGTGGCATTTGTTGTTTTGATGCTAGTGATTTTTTAATCAATTGGGATAATTTCTTAATAAAATGAAATTCAGAAAATAGCTATAATTCCTCATCATACTTAAACATTGAGAATACGTATAAGAAACGCCTGTTAGGTTTTTCTTTTCACTACCATGTGACGCCGAGACATTGAGAGAATCCTCAAATTTCTCTGTCTAAGTCTTTTGGTTTTACCTGAATCTATATCAGTTTTCTCGTGGGATTTTTCTTCAGCAATTTCTATATCTGGCTCACTATCTTCTTCTTGTTGCGTTTTCTTCGGAGAAGCCGCTTTCGTATTTGAGCATTTACTATTTCTTTTGACAACTTCCAATTTAGAAGACAATGGCAAACATTTATTTATTTTACTGTTATTAATATCTATATCCAAAA
This sequence comes from Brachycentrus maculatus, assembly GCF_059751285.1. Taxonomy (NCBI): domain Eukaryota; kingdom Metazoa; phylum Arthropoda; class Insecta; order Trichoptera; family Brachycentridae; genus Brachycentrus; species Brachycentrus maculatus. The sequence continues at coordinate 1,065,532 of NW_028280959.1, read as the reverse complement.
ATATATCTGTAGGAAATGTTTCCTTCGTTATATCATTATACTTTTTTGTTATTTCATCTAAAAATATAGGTTCTCCACATTTAGTATATTTTAGGTTTTTATCCGGGCTGGCTATGAATTCCATATTTATTTTATTTTTTCTATAGGGTTTAATAGCTTGCTTTTTCATATTTGTTTTACTCGGAGAGAGAAATAATTCAACGAGTGAAGAATTTTCTCTATTGCATAAATATGGTATATTATCATCAAGGCGCTTCTTTTCACGAGGTAATGGATCTGCTTTATCATTGTTATCAGAGTCACTCGATATTTCAGAGTCATGTGCCGGTACTGGAGCATTTACTTCTTTTAAAACATTTGCATTTTTGCTAGAACCGCCTATATCTGTATGTGGTATATTTAATAAAATGGAATTAACATTATTGATATCAGACTCACTTGTAGATCTTTCATCGCTATGTTGAATCCCCGAAATAACCATTTTTCCAACATCTTCCGGATTATTGCTAGAACTGCCCGTATCAGTCTGTGATATATTTAATAAAATGGAATCAACATTGTTGATATCAGACACGCTTGTTGACATTTTGTCGCTGTGTTCCGTTCCTTGACTGATATTTTCTTTGACAACATCTTCCAGATTATTGATAGAACAGCTTGTTTCTGTTGGTAATATTTTTAATGAAACGGAATCATTTATATCAGAACCATTGACATTACCAAATGACAATATAATATTAGACACATCAATCCCTTTATTTACTTCGAAGATTTCTTCATTTATTTTAGCTTGCTCTTCAGGCGGAAGTGATGGTACAGATGAAATAATATAATCCCCAAATGGATATATGCATTTTACGGAACTACACAAATATACACTTTCCGAAAAGTTTATATTAAAAGGGAGAATTTTAGATTTTATTCCACTGTTAGCACAAAGCGGACAATATGACGGAGGTGGATCCATTGCCTAAAATAAAACAAAAACGAGGAACATTATTTTTTGATTAACACATAAGCATATAATATTCATTCGAACTTTGAGAAAGTTTTTCATTAATTTTAGAGCGTTCGTATTAAATCACGAAGGACTCACAACTATAATTAGAAAGGCAGTGCACAAGAATCAGCGATAAAAGTATTTTAAAAACATTAACAAATGTTGTAAATATATTAGTAAAAAGCTTTTACTTTCACAGTCCATTGACTTAATTTAAGTTACAATGAAGAAATAGAAGCCCAAGTTAGCGATTTTAATGTCAATCAAAGATTAACTAATTTGTATAATGCCAATTCAGGAAAATGAGCAGCTCCTAAATTTGACATTAATTTGACACTTCAAATTACATAGAAAAATAAGTATATTAGCGACAAACGAAATAAAGATGTGCCCAAAGATTACTAACTAAATTACTAACCATCCCACCCTTCTTGGAAGCGGTAGGCAGAGAGAATAGAACGCCATACAGCCCTGTTTTTGCAAACATTCTTTGTCTCTTACACATTCATGCATCTCTTCTCATACATACCTGACCCGGCCGCTTTTAAGTATCTGACATACCTGATTGTGGCAAGTTTTCTTCGGTCTTCCTCTGCCTAAAGATTATTTAGTAGAAAATGTGTCAACGATTTTTTTTTAAAATTACATATCCAAGTGAGATCTAGGTACAGCTTAAAACTACAACATCACTTATCATGCTCTAACTTTGTGGGTAAATAAAAAAATATTCAACGTCATTTTCATTAAATATTCAAAATCGTACTCTCTGTTACTCTTTTTTTCACAGAAACAAACTTTGTATTTATTTCATTAATTTTTTTTTTAAATATATTTAAATAGTGTCTATCAATGACTAATATTGTTTTCTTAATACATTTAAAAAAAAACATCCAAAGAACCCCCTTAAAGCCCATGCCTAAGTATTAGTTGTTTTACTTCTTATGTTCAAAGTTAACATAATGTCTTATTCTATTAAAAAAAAATAAGCGATGTACCCATGATGATATTTTATAATCTCTTACGGGAATAATTATGGCTAGCTGCCTCTGAGTGGACATTTTATCTGTTGGCGTTATGGTATATTACAGCTTTGCAAGGATATTCTGGATCTTCCAGAATTTTTTTTTGTTTGAAAAACAGCATATTTTCTTTGTAAATAGATATTTGGGACATAAATTGAACATGTTTAAATTTTTAACTAGAAATATTAGAGCTCCCATTTTTTTAATTCTAAAATACGTCCTTAAGGGATATATCATAAGAACTATTCCTGCTCCATTTTCATCACCATGAAGTAATAAAAACCTTCACCATAAGCCTTTACTTACGTCATTTGCATATTGTTAAAAATATTCCACTCTATATCCACGAATCTGTAGCGTAAGATTGATCAGTTTGCCTTTATATTATAAATATCACATTAACATTGCGTTGATTCGATGCAATGCCATATGTACCACTTAAATATGAATAGAGGCGAGAAGAAAAAAATAGTTGCCTGGTGTTCGGATTTTTTAATACGATTTTTATCCATGACTTCTTGTCTAAATATTGTCTTTGAATTTACTAACACATAGAAAAGAAAAATATCGTTTGTGCATGTATGGTTTATCATATTGTAATTTTATATGTATTTTAAATTTTAATTATATTGTTGATCTTTGATCGCTGTGGTGCCGGTTTTATATCGTACTAACTGATATTATTTATTTATTTCAAAAGGCGCAACCAACAGCGCTTCTTCCATTTGCACTTGCAAGTCATTCCTTGCGGTACGTGATTTGATAATATAATTCTTCTAAAAATGGTAGCGAAAGCGGTTTGCGTTCTGAAGGGAGACGTCACCGGCACAATATTCTTCGAACAGGAGGCAAGTTAAACTTTATTACGCAATTTATCTTTTTCGTTTTGAAAAGTTTTCACATATTAAATACACATTTCACTCCGAATATTAAAAAGGCAATTTTTACTGTTAAACAATTTTTGTATTTAAATGCGGGTAGTTTGGATTTTTAAAATGTAATGATTATTACACAAACCTTTTGTCACATAACAATATAAATATATCTAGATTTGTAATAACTTAAGATAATAATTACCTATTGTAGAATCTGTCTTTCAACAACCAGTTTTCAAGGTTAACGGCATATATAAGTTATCAAACTTGTCACTTTTTGATATCAATGTCAATGTAATGTCTCCTTTATTTTATGCATTTTATTACAAATACTGATAAACCTCCTCTTGCCATCCATGCGTTTCGTCAATATCATTTATTAATTCAATTTAAACTTTTCCTTTATATGTATTTTTACGCGGTTAATAATCAATGTTTTCTTATCACTCATGTTTTTTTAAAATATGTATTTCAGAGTGCCGATAAGCCGGTAGTGGTAACAGGAGAGGTCGAAGGGTTAACCAAGGTATATTTGAGTTGAATATTATTATTATTTATCTTCTAAAACCATTTTTTTTATTAAAAGAGAAATATTTGTGTCTTATTATTTATTTACAAAAATACTTCGATTTCATACTATTTCTATGAGCCTAAGCCGCTCATTATTAGAAATAGGTGTCAAGTTGTGGTAGGTGCGTTCGAACTGAGAAACTCTGACTCAAGAGTCCGCGACACTAACCACGGGACCACAATCCGACATATCTTTAAATATATATATTACAAATATTAGTGCCAAAGGAGTATCAATGTGTTGTTGCTTAAAATTCAAGAACTCATTTTTTTTTTTTTAAATATAATTTACAGTGACGAAACCTCTCGAAGTTTTCACACCTGTAATACCAATATTTGCAATACCACAATTCAAATTGACTAAAATTTTCACATTACTTTATCATGCAAATGACTTTTTTTCTTCTTCATAATGTTAGTTAATATTTTGTTAAACCTTTCGCTACCAGGAATTTTGAGGTTACTATGCTAGAAATACCGCGATTTAAACATAAATAATTCAAAAGTAAAATATGTTCAATAGTTTATATATACTCTGTGCAATTCTTGAAATAAATCTGTTTTTAAATTTCATCTCTGGCACGACGAAAATATCTCTCGCAGTTTAGTTAACTAAATCCTGATCGCTTAATGTCCTCTTCCTTTTTACATCGTGCGCATCAAAAAACTACCCGACCTAATTGACGACATAGAAATAGAGTAGGGGTGTGAGTAATCCACAAATATATATATTTTAATTTAGCTATGCAATATATGTATGATATTTGTATCAATTTATTGTGTATTGTACCTTGACACATAAAAATGTTTCTATTTGAATAATATCACAGTTTTACACAACTTATTTTTCGCAGAAACAAAATTGGTTTGATGTATTTTGTTTTTCTTATTTCTCTTTAAGTATTTTTGTAATAAGACAACTAATTAAGGTTATAAATGCTCATTTAATTCTAAATATGTAACAATGTATGAAATGTTTTTTTACTATTATTTTTTTTACGGTTTTTATTGTAGCTGTAGATCAATAAACATGACACAACCTAATATGCATACATATTTGGTTTATACACTTAACCTTGATTTTTGCCATACTGTTTACTGTGAGGTGTCCACATCAAATATTGAGAAAAAATATATACATGCATATATTTTATGTAAAGAAAAAGAAACACTGATGTAGTCTGGGTCACAAGTACTAAATCACCAAGATATTAAAGCAATGTCTTTTTGGTAACACAAGTTGTGCATACTTATTTATTGTTTTTTTCTAAAAAAGTTAAATTACTGTCATTTTTGCATAGTAACCCTAAGTTAAATATTTTTCAGGGTGACCATGGATTCCATATTCACGAGTTTGGGGACAACACAAACGGGTGCACCTCGGCTGGGCCTCACTTCAACCCATTCAAGAAATCTCATGGGGGTCCGGATGCCAGCGAACGCCACGCTGGAGACCTTGGCAACATAGTGGCCTGTGCGGACAAAGGCGTGACCAAAGTTAACATTAAGGACTCTCAAATATCTCTTCAGGTAATACTGTTGCTAATGAAAAGTATTTTGTATTTAGAATAATTATTAATTGGATTAACTAAGTGATTTGAAGAAAGTAATATGTATATGCTTTTTGATGTAATAAGTTTTCTGTGAAAATCACTTCACCAGAACAAACAATTATGGAGTATATTCCACTCCTAAATATAGGACTGTTCATCATATCTCAAAGGTTTAATGATCATGTAAGTACTGTGTTGATCCAATGTTTTTTTTTAATAAGGATTTAATCTTACAGCTCATTTTTACAATACGTATTATAATCATTCTCATATTATGTATTAAATAAATAATATTATGGCCGTTAAAATATTGTTTCGTATTGATTATAGATTATTATGTAGTATTTATTGTGTTAATGTAAATCAATAAATAAATTTGATTTTATTTTTTTTAATTTAATAAAATTCGATGACTCAATAAAAGAATGAATGGATTACTCATATAATTAGATTTGTCCATTCAATACTCGTAATATTCATGACTTTGACCTTTGTAGTAAAGGTAAGTCTAGACAATGGGCGTTTAGTTACTATCCAGTCATTTTTTTAACCTGTAATCTGGTAAAAAACAAATAATTATGTTTCTTTTTATTAAAGATAAATTAAAAAAAATTCTCATATCGCCTGGCAGTCATGGGAGGTTGTAATGATTTTTTTTTGTCAGTATTACTCCCTTTCATAGTCGTTGCTTTTCACTATAAAAAGTAAATGGTGGATTGCTTGAATCTTGTTTGTATGGTGCTAAATACTAGCCAAAATTTTGCCCTTTTTAATCAATATTTTTCATTACAGGGAGACTTGAGCATCGTCGGGCGTACTCTGGTAGTACACGCTGATCCTGATGACTTGGGCTTGGGTGGGCATGAACTCAGCAAGACAACTGGTAATGCCGGGGCACGTATTGCCTGCGGAGTTATTGGATTCCGTCAACAATAAAAACCTTACCGCCATTTATAACCCTGACGGCATATTGTCATCAAATCCATTAGTCATTGCCTGCTGCTTTTCTTAAATTTAAAATTTAAGAAAATTAAATTTATTTGCATGCATATTTGTTTTAAAATTTGGCACAGCCAAATTTGTACTACGGTTATTTCCCTGATGGTTTTGGCATTTTATTATTGTTTTACATCCTACATTTATTTTAACTGAGAATATAAAATATTTTACAAAAACTGTTTTGTTATTTTTCAAAAATCAAAGATTTTGAGTACCATTTCCTCAAGTAATTAGACTTAATTGTAGCTGCTGAGGAAACAAAAAAAGGAGAACAAATTGCAATGTTGTTTGACAACATTATTTTCATAATAGATACAGTTAAACCCCATTTGTACAACCTCGAATATATGCTATTCTTGCTTTGTTAACTTGGAAACCCTGCTGCCTGACACATTTTTATTTATTTAAAGTAATGACCCGCAAAGCCTCTGTATTTAGAGGGTTGTCTCCAGGTAGGACAGGAAGGATAGGGAAGGTAAATGTGAAAAATACATCACAAACACCCAGACCAATTGAAAATAAATCTTTCTTGAATTTACTTTGCAGTTGGTGGAAATTGAACCAGCGACGCCAGTTTCTTGCTGTGATGTGTTGTACGTAATGTTGTGCTTATTATCTACGACCCTACAATCAATAAATTTAAGATTGTTTTGTTTTTGTTTTTTAAGCTCATAATTATTCAAAGTAGGCCGGACTAAATCCTAACCTGTGGGGTGGTTTTTAAAAGTTTAAAATTATCCTAAAATATTTTATCACGCAATAAAATTATTTTTAAATATCAAAAGGTAAAACTTAACCCAATTTAATCACTCGTTACCCTGTAGTGATAAAACTAAAAGATGATAAAATTTCTGTTTTTTTTTAATTCAACACAAAAAGGGGATTTCATACAAAGTTAGTAGTGTTTAATAAAAAGATGAACTGGGCTGTTGACATTTAAGGTCCTGCAGTATTGGGGTTAAAATACTCCAATAAAGAACACATTATGGTTACAAAGTGCAAGGAATCCAAAAATTAATAGCTGGGTATTTAAGGGTAAAAACATGCCATAGTATGTTTTTTGTTGTAATTTGCATTGATGAAATTTAAAAATTCCTTTTTGGAAATTTAGTAAAAAACATAAAATAAAAAAAAATAAAGTAACTAAACACGGGACTATAAAAAAACACAAATTGTTAGTATTTTTTTAATATATTTATTTACAATTCCAATTGTATAGAATACACCTATACCACAAGCAATAAATAAAAACAAATAAATTATTATTTATTGACTTGGCGTTTAATTTGTAGAACTCCATTTTAATTTATGTATTTATTTTAAATCAAACAGATTTTTTGAGTCTACTAAGTTGTATTTTATTAACAAAAAACACATAAAAAATTATATTGTGACAATTGTTTCGCCTTGTTAGGGCATTATCAAACGAATGTTTGATAATGCCCTAACAAGGCGAAACAATTGTCACAATATAATTTTTTATGTGTTTTTTGTTAATAAAATACAACTTAGTAGACTCAAAAAATCTGTGTTTGATTTAAAATAAATACATAAAACAAATAAATTAACTTGATTGAGAGGTGCCGCCATAAAACCATAATATTGTAGTGAAAAATCGTAATATTTAATGAAAAAAAGTGGTATAAATTAACTAATGAAACATATAAAAAGGAAATTCCTTCCTTGTAATTTCATTGAAAATTGATTGAAAATTATATTTAGTGCAAAAATCGTAATATTAAAAATAAATAAAGTGGTATAAATTAACTAAAAAATATTAAAAAAATTAAAACATAAGAGAAATTTGATTTTTAGGTAACACTTGATATTAATTATAATTTTTGTATAACGGAATAATAATATCAAATAAGCTAACACCATACACACGAAAAGCACTTTGGCAATTGATAGGTACAATAACCACACATGTGGTCATCATATAAATAATTACAAAAATATCACTTGTATAGATGGGTAATTTAAGCAGATTTTAACATTACTGAAGGGTTAAACAACTTAATATTTTTAATAATAATGCCAATTAATATTGTTATTTCTCGCTTCTGGTGAAGGAAGGTACATATCGCTCACTCCTTTCAACAACGTCATATATCAAAAATTGACAATTTTCAGTTGTACATGTTTTCGGAATGCCCAGAAAATGAACTATATCCCAGCAAAAGTGGCATATTAAAAATAAAAAAATTAAATATTTTTCAAAAGGAGAAATAACCTTCAGGTTTTACCTAAAAAGATCTGTTGCACAGTAAAAAGTTCAAAAAGCAGCTTGATATTTATTTTCAATACATTTTATTATATTCTTAAACTTTAAAAACGATCTGAAAAATCAAGTTTTTTTATATATGAGTGAGCGATATGTCGTTTATAAACCACAGTTCAACACAACAGCCAATTTGCCCTTTGGTCAAGATAACAGTAAAATGTTTACTTTATCCAGTTGACTCGGGCAAGGAGTTAGTGTTGAATTGATGAGTCCGAATGCTGCTCGGGCAAATCGTATTCCCACTTGGTGGTATTGATTTGCCCGAGCCAAATATATTAATGTATTTGTTTTTATTGACTAACCCGAGCAGTGTTCGGGTAGTCCTGTTTCGAGTTATTTAATTTAAAAATATGAAACAATGTCCGAAAAATAAATTAATAGTTCAACAGTGTTTTAGGCCATTGTTTTGTCCATGACTTTCACCTTCGAACCAACTACAATGATATAGCACACACAAAAAATGCATTCTACACCAAATATTCAGACTTTCGGTCCTTCCGATTCAATGTCGTAAATATGACACTGTAACAAGCTTTTCTAATATTGTATTAGTAAAACAATCACACAGCCATTAAAAAATACATATATTTAAATGCGATAATTAGGAAAATTAGGAGCCAGCCCTTATAAAAAAATGCTATGTACATGTACATAGTCAATAACAACACAATAATGAAATGAACATTCACACAAGATGTCAGTTTAATGGATAAAATATATCTTAATAGTTTTGCCTGTATTGTGGAGGATTTCTAGTTTTCGTATAGTCAATAGCTGGAACAAATTGTTGCGGTCCGTATTGACGAGGTTGTGAGCTCCCTCGCCAAAGCATCGCTAACAGAATATAAAAACCGCCAATTGTTTTAGTAATAAGATCTAAAAATCCCAACATCATGGGGGTACTAGCCCTCATGAAAATGTTCAATTCTCTAAAAAGTTTGATACTAAAGTCCCCCGTGATAAAAATTAACTGGAATAACCCAGTCACCAAAGTAGTAAAAAGTATAAGGATAAATTTGATAATCCCAATTATAGTATTGATATTTATATTGCTAATACAGTATTTAACATTGTACTGAAGCGATTTAACAATTCCATCTAGGGTGATGTTTATATCTTCTGGAAATGTATTCTTTGGAGTCTTATACTTCACACCTGGGAATGAGCGTAAACTTTTGAGGTGAAAGACCAATTCATTGTCAGTGAAGTTAGTCGATGTTATCTGGAACCAATGACATCCGAGTGGAACATCATTAAGTGTCACCCACATACTCGGCACTGGGTGTGTAGAATACGAGGTAAACATGTCGGTCGAAAGGGATCTACATCCTTCACTGGCGAATGATAGATCATCCGCTAATTCTGTCTCCTCTGGGGATAGCCACACAATATCGCGGTAGCCTCGTTGCTCGTCTACTAGCCGACGTTCCACATAATGGCCACAAAATGCACGTTTTTTAAATAATCTTTCAATGTTTCTACGTTGAGTTGCGAAATCCGACATGGTTTTGTTTGCTCTTACTTTGGTAACATCAAAGGAAACGTATACCAAATAAGAAGAAATGATTTACCACTGAAAAAAATGCAGCTTGATAATTAACTCGTAATTACGGTATTTGATTTGATATTTAAACGTACGCAGTCTACTGCAAAGACTAACTAATTTGTATGTCTCCAGCTTAGGTGACTCAAAATTCAAAGATATATCGTAATTTTGACGTATCAGTACATAGATTAATTCACGATTACGTACTAAAATCACAGTCGTAACCATAGACATTGATCAAATATGGGCTATTAAGCACCGTTTAGAAAAACAGTGAATATTGGACGATTGCCGTGGTATACAAATTAGACATGCGCCTAAAAAAATCTCAAATTAATGACCATGTGTGCTGTAAATGCACATCCACTAAACACACGGCTGTTGCTGAATCTGAACTAGGGTTTATTTTTGTTACCTATTAAGCTAGAGGGGAGTTTTTTCAAACTTTCTTTTGCAATGAAACACCTCACAAATTTAAAACTCCTAATTTTAATGGACCACACAGTTCTGTTTTTAAAGTGGGTAATTTCTGTTACTTACTATAAATTTCTTGTCTCTTGGTCAAGCGCTCCATACATAAGTTACCCCGTAGTTAAAAATAATTTTTACAGGACATTTGCATCTTCACATTTTGCATAAAAAAATATTTATTTATATATTTTAAAAGGATTTTATAATGCTGTATTTAATTTCAAATGATTTATGAAAATAACTTCTATCATATTCATGTAATTTTTACTTTACCCCTAAACACTGCGCGAGCTCTTGTTGCGCAACTGTCGCTGTCCATCTGAACGAGGCCTTTAAGCTTACCATAGAACACAGAATCTGTAATAAAATAAGAAGAAGAGGAAACCGCAGAACTAAATTTATAAATTATAAATTGTACATACACATGGTGCTTCTTGATTTAAGATTATCGCAGTTTAAGAATTTATCATATTTATTTACTGTCAGTTCGGCTGGAAATCGTTAAAATACCAATCTGTTTGTATTTTTTATTTAATAAATAATGGCCAACGAAGTTCCAGAAGCGTCTAGCAAGGAGGAAGTGAAGTCCTATGCCGGTATACCGCAGGCTGATTTTATTGTAAGATCGATGCTCTACGTACTATTTGAAACAAGTGTACCCGATGTTCCACTTATTAAACTACTCATTTCCCACCTAAAGCTCATTAGTGATCAGTTAAAATGATACGTATGATGGCATTCTCATTCTTGTACTCCCACCTAATTTTCATTGACCCATTAATGCTTGACGATACATTATAGCGTTAAAGTTGCATGTGAACATTATTTCCTTCTCGTAGACTGAGCATTTGATTATTGTTTGCAGGAAGATGTGGACGCTTTTATGGTTCTTCCGGACAATGGTGACGGTGTCGACAAAGTCCTTAAAAGATTGGATGAGCAACACAGCAAGTACAAATTTATGGAGTATAACCTTCTCTCCAAGAGAAGAAGACTGCAGCAGCAAATTCCGGATCTCGCAAGGTCTTTGGACATGATCAAATTACTGAAACAACAAAAGGAAGATCTCCACACCCAATTTTTACTCAATGAACAGGTGTTTGTTAAGGTAATTCACCTATAAAAGAAATTAAAATGTACAAAAGTATTAAATCAATCTTTATAATGAAGAGTTACTGCACCTTAACCTTTTAAGTGTCAAAAGGTATTAGTAAGGCTGTTACCTACCGGGAACATTAAAAAGTAAAACCTAACAAAATCAGGATATTATTAAGACCAAATATGTGCACTGTGTGGTTTTCAATGTATACATATATATTCCATATTTTGAATAATTGAAATTGCTAGCGCTTGACACAGGCTAGAAACAAGCTCAAAGCGCTTGATCGATATTCCTGAAATTATCCGGAGCATTGGTCTGTATGTTCCCGATAGTTACCTAAGACGTTGGCCAGCGTCGGCATAGATTGTTTCACATTCCTATACACAGGACCAACCTGCCGATGGTTATGCCTGTAGGAAGGGCTACCGCTATGTTGAACAATATCTCATTGGATATTGATGTGTTCCATGTGTCTGAATGAGTTTTCCGAAGCGGGATTCTTCTACACCTTTAGCAATAGTATTCTAATTCTAATTGTAAATCAAATAAATAAATTGAAATTAAATAAAGTGAAATTGAAATTACACGATAACTTTGTATGGCCAGCCTGGTAAGCACGGCATTGGAGAGCGCATAATCGTGCTTAAGGCAGAAAACTGGTCAAAACAATATATGCAAGAGCGGATTTTTTATGTTATAATTTTTTCATTTCTACTCTTTTGTCCTACTCAAACCACAAATCCAAAAATTAAAATTTTATGATATATTGTGAAAAATAGATTTAATCAAATTCCAAATTACATTTTTCACTATTTCATAGAATGACAAGGAAACATATTATGAATATTAGCACTTATCACTATAATAACTGTTTGCATGAGTTTATGGCGCTTTAATTTTTTTTCTATTTGCAGGCCACAGTCCCTCCAACAGAAACTGTTTGCCTTTGGCTCGGTGCTAATGTGATGTTGGAATATTCATTGGATGACGCAGAGAAATTATTAGAAACAAATATGAGTAATGCCAATAGAAACTTGGGCTATGTTGAACACGACCTTGATTATCTCAGGTAATCCATATTTATAAACCCTTAAGGTGGAGACTGACCGGAGCATTTCATCGTAACATAACGTTATGTTACGACAAAATACTCCAGTCTCCGCCTTTAATGATCCTTTTGCGATCTGGGCATATGTATTTTTGTAACTAAAAACTATTTTAGAAAAAGTGGCTAATACGGTACTGACCTAAGACACATCGGCACTCTTAACCCTTTGTACTTCATTGTCACCGTCACGGCGACATAGAAAACATTCTAAAAACTCGATGGCGCCGCAGCGGCGACATTAACAATAGGTATACATTCATCAAGAAAATCACTGAAATGGTGGCGTATACTATTTTTTTTGTGGATGTAACTCAAACATTGTAAATAAATTTATTCGACAAAAATGACAATGAAAAATCATTATGCCATTTGAAAATTATAAAAATTTTAGTAGATCAATTAGTGGGTGAGTACATAAATCCTCGAAGTAGAACGGGTAGAAATATTTTCCCGTCTGTAGTGTGAAGAGACAATTTCATTTACTAACATCTGGGTTTGTTTTCTACCTATAATTACATTAAAATGGTCATATCTGAGTTGTTTTATCACTCGTACTATTTGTCAGGCTAGGCTGCTTTCATCACATGAAGATCTGGAAACAAAAGCTAGTTTATACTGATTATTCAAAATATTTCTTGTTGTTTGGAAGATATTGCTTCTTTCTTATTATCATCCCCCTAAAGCATTTATTCATTTTTAACGCAAATTATTTTTAGACCTTGGTATTTTCACATTGCATGTTTTTGAGTGATAATATATATTTTTTCAGAGATCAATTTACGACGACTGAAGTGAACATGGCCAGAGTGTACAATTGGGATGTGACTAAAAGGCAAGCTTCTAAAGCCAAAGTAGCCGTGTAAATTAACTCAAATACTTTTAACACTTACTCCTGAACCAGCTATTGGAAATTCATTAATCGTGCACACCTGTTGTCCAATAAAATTAAATTACTAAACTCGGTATTCAATCTGTGTGTCCACTTTTTCATTTGAAATGTTCAATTATTATGTCAGGTATAGCTTAATTTGGTTGAAATGAAACGCATAATTTATACTTTCAAACATTAGATAGCTAGAAATTTTGTATACTGCAATACATATACATACATATATCTTGTGTACATGGATGATGTTGAACAAATTGTCAGTTCTGTGATATCTCATTCACATGTAAATTTGGAAATCTGAAAACTTATTTAAACTTATAAAAATAATTTTGATTTTAGCCCAGTGCTTATAATAATTATTATTATTTCAAAAATAGCATGTCTTTTTTTTATACAATTTTACAAATATTATTGAACTAATAATGATATATGTATGTACAAAAATCGAACAAAATATACCTACATTGAAAATTCAATATGTATTTCGCGAATCGTTTCCAGCTTATTTTATTTTCAAAAGCGAGAGACACAAGATATACATTTACATTATTTCGCAATTTTCCAAGATTGATGGGTGAAAGAATTATCTTGGTTAGTCAAAAAACATTGAGTTTCGTAAATATCTATGACAAAAAAAAATCTGGCCCATGTTTACACCCTTAAGTGGTGCATAATTCGCCACATCATATTGGTGCATTGATAAGTTGATTGTAGTAATATGAAGGCAGGGTGATTTTGATTTATTTGCAAATCAATTCTTCTATCATTTACACAAGTGGTTCCATACTGGTTACAGCTAATCTGCTCGATTTGTTGATAAAAAAAACTCCATTCTTTGGTATATCCCTTCTGTAAACCTTACCTCAACAGTCCCTATGATTACCCTAATTACGCTGGGACCCTTTACTTATGCTGAAAATGTTTCTGTGGTCCCAAATTTTTGAAGTATGAGAAAGTGCGTAAGCGATTCAACATACATACCATTTAACCTTCAAGAATTTTTTTGTTTTTTAACTATCACAAAGCTTGTAATATTGAAGTCCACAAGAGATCAAATATAAACGAGCCGGATACCTCTTGTTATATTTGTTTATGATGTGCGTGTGTATTTTTTTCTTCATAAATATTAAAAGTATGGTGTGTACTTTATTTAACCTTTGATGGTATTAAATACATATTTCTAAAATATAGCACCATAAAATTTCTAACCACATATTTCCTTAAATATATATTTCAATCATGTTTGTTTTTGTTGTTAAATATCATTGGAAAAGTAAATTTTCCATCATTTAAAACATGTTTGTTGAAAAATTGCTTTTAAATATTTATTTTGTTGAGAAAAAATAAATCTAAAATTTGCATTAAAAAATGGTAAAAAAACTTCTTTGTCCAACACAAAAGAAGTTATTTATTTAATTTCAGATAATATTTGCGGTGGCTGATTCACACATTGCTTTTTTATATACTATGTAATAAATAATATTAACAAAATAGGTGTTTTTATTTTTAATATTTTGTAGATTGCCAACCCATTTATTATGATATTGTTAAAAATAGTTTTTTTTTTCAAGTACTGTTGGTTAGGTTAGGTTAGGTATTTGCCAATCACTGATGTACATCTGACATAATTTTAAAACATTGAGCTAAATTAAAATTATATCACCTGCCTCCAAGTTCTAATGCAATGATTCGCTAACTTACTAAAAATCCTGTTTTTGATTAGCATGTTTTGCAAAGAGAATCTTGAATATAAGAGACTTTACCATCCTCCGGTGGATGCTGGAGATGTCTTCTGAAGGTCCTAGGAGACAGTTGGGGACTGAGAAGTGGTCAATATATCTGTATGAGGGGACATTTTGGTAATTTCCTACCCCCGTTGACCACAAATTCTGGTGGAGGGGCAGTATGTAAAAACAGGTAGAGAACCTTTCATATAGGCCCAAGTAATGCCATACGACCAGCCCATTACCCTATTATTATTTGTAATGCATCTTAAGCACTGCCTATTCCAGTTGACGAAAGAATCTTAAGTATCCAATTCTCTTGTCTGAGACTAGCCTGGTTAAATCAGTATTGGTCACAATATTAATCAGTCTTGATAAAGAAGCGGTTAGCTTCGAAACCGGTAGACATTATAATCAACTTATATTTTAATTATAAAATGGAAAATCACAAAGTTAGTGCTTCAAATATAAATTACGCATGAATCACGAGGAGTAATTTTTATAACTGGTATGCCAGCAAATATTTTTAAACCAGGAATAACGTCATCTGACCAAAATAAAACATCGTTACTCGTGTTAGTCGCACCATTCTGTTATCAACTTCAAAAACACATATTTATATGTGAGCAGACTACAAAGTGTACACCGCCATTAAGTTTTTAATGTGTACATTCCTTCATCACACTTGCATTCAAGAAGAATACCTTCATACTTTTTTTTATCAGCATTCCTTCTCAAAGCAGCAAATCCCAGATGTAAAGTATGTTAAATATAATAGTTTTCCTGAGTAACAACATGTACTCTGTTACTTAAAAACCTTTACTGATCATGGGATAAATATGATAATAAAAATTCAAAATATGTTTTTTGACAGCTTTTTAATTATGATATATTAACACAGTGATTTATTAGCATAATATAGTGAAAGGTTAATAAAGAAAAGGAAATAAACATTTTATTCAACATTACTGTTATACATTACATAATCAGCACAACAATGAAAAATGGCTAGCACGCAACATTACGATAGCTACGGAATGTATCTAAGGAATGTGTAAAAAGAAAGGATACTAATAAAACTAGCATTGAAAAGAATTGGCTCTAGTATAAACAGTCATAATTTTTACAAAAAGCAACTAAAATTTCACCCGCTGTGTACATTTTCAGTTTTCTTTATTACACAATTTTGTGTAAAGTATAAATATTTACATTCTCCACCAAAGAATTAAAATTTTAAGGGAAAATACGCACTATTTTCAGCAAATTTTATACACAATGATTGATTAGTTAGGTAATATCTTAAAAAGCTAAACTTTTGCTTTACATTATTTAGATTCATTTCTCAAAAATCTCCAAGATTTGTTGAATTGCTATTTAGTTACAAGTGCCTTTTCTACCAATATTATAGAATAAGATATAAGCAATATTATTCAAAGTAATTTGGTGAATGAAAAATATTTATTTGGAAATTTAATATTTACTTGATAAATACCTATATTTATTATAGTGATTTTTATCATGTTAAGATCAAATCCTAAAATTAATATATATTATTTAAGTGACCGATATATCAATCAATGAAATAAACATACATTTTTTTGTTTATTTAAGTTTTACGTGGTAAACCAAAAAAAAAAAAAAAAAGACTTGGCACGATCAGATCAATCAGAACCTAAAATCTGACAGTGTCAAAAGTCTGCGTAATCGGAGGGCATGTATGACTAGATGTATGGATGTGAAGGAGGTGAGGAGTGTATGTCAGGACAGAAGAGTGTGGCGTTCCATCCTCTCTGCCTACCCCTGCGGGAAACAGCGTGATGGTAGTAGTAGTAGTAGTAGTAGTACTTGGTAAATACCACTTTACTAAATAGTGGTGTTTACCAATTAAAACTTGAATTAAAAATGGATAGATTTTACCACAATGTGACTGTCGAATCAATTAATGAGAAAATATTTATGTTCATATTATTAAGAGTAAATTAGTTATGATAGTGCAAATTCGTTTTCACAAAAAACGGCGCGATAGTAAATTTATAAGGATTTAAGATTTTTGATGTTCAGTTGTTCAGCCTTGATATCAAAATAAGTGGGTTCCAAAATGTAAGGATATTTGTACATTTTCTAAATCATCGATAAATGTGACATAGGATTTACTCGTACATAATAGCTAGATAAACATTAATCTTTTTTGCAACAGAAAATGTTTTAGTCACACTTTAAACAATAATAATTTGTACATTATTTATATTATATAAATTTTTAACGTTTATTTGAAACATATCTAATTGTGACTAGTTTTAAGGAACCAGTTTTTTTTATCCGTAGTTTGCTGCTTAACCTTCGGCGGCTGGAGCTCCTTTGTAAGCTAGCAGTTCAGCCTCTAATTCTGCAATTTTAGCAGTTGCTATTTCATATTCTTCCGAAGATACACCGCCGAGATGTTGACGCACATATCCCAGGGCGTCCTCGGGCTTTTCGGCCTCCTCGTACAAACTCACCAGCACTTTTGTCAAAGCATCCATTACTCCTGCTCGGTCCAAATATTTACGGAATTCTTCACGCTTCGTATCTAGGGGCTGAAACAATGAGTTTAATTAAAACAAACAAATAACTTATTGTCAAAATAAAGATTTAAGTATACCCAATAAAATACCTTGTATGCAGACATTTTTCATAAAATAAACACGGGGCTCTTCCTTATATATGTATAATTTTATGTGTGATGTATAATTATCTGCTGAATACGGCGAATTACGTCGACCAAAGCAAATTGGCGTTGTCGAATTTCAATTTCAATATTGTTACGGCAAAATTGAATATATTCTCTTTTGGAATGTCGTATTGTTTAGTGATGCCAGTTCAAAAAAATCTAACTCTAAAGGAAATCAAACAGTACTTACCCACTTTTTTATAGTTATATTTGCCCTTCTGGCATTGGAATAATATCATCAGCTTTTTATGTATCTATATTACTGTTTTCTTTTCAAGGATTTTTTTATTATCAAGGATGTAAGTTTGCGAGTGTACCACAAGTAAGAATATATTCCAAAATATAGTTTTATACAATTAATTAATGATTAAAATATTCATATTATTTTTTTACATCTCATCAAAGATGAAGAAGAATATGGAAGTCTGGGCATTTACGGGGCTGACGACCGTCATAGGCTGGTTTAAGTGATCACTTTACACACGTGTAACATTCACCAATTCTACCCATTGTTGACAACCACACTACTCAAATTCTTGGAAGTTCTATATAAATGAACCAATTTAGAAACCTTGTTCTTGAATCATTAGAACTTCACTAGAGACATCTATTGGTGAGATGTAAAGAAGCTTTTTATTAAGCAGAAACTCTTATATTAGTATGTGAGATCCGAATCCTGGATTATAATCACACACATGAGAAACGCCAGAAAATATCATTTTCATTTTTATTATTAAGCTTATAATTTGACCAGATAATTTATTTACAACATTTTGAGTGTGTCCAAATACTTGTTCACAAAATCTGGAAAATAACTCCTGTAATTGGAGATAATCCAGATTTTGTGAACAAGTATTTGAACACACTCAAAATGTTGTTAAAATATTCAACAAATTACATGGCAATTAAATAACTACATATACCATAAAATATATCTAAAAAAAATATTTAAAAAAAATACTTGACCTATTAATTAATCATATATTATAACACATTTCATGAAAAAATTAATAGAGCCAGAAGAACAAAAACGCTGAAAAAATCAAATACCACATTTGGTCCAAGGAACGAAATGTTATAACCTACTCCTAATTCATAATAATTAAATTATTTAATTATTGATAAAAAAGTTATTACTTATACAATAATAATAGTGTCATCAGCCACGTATCCATGGTTGCATAGCTCAAATATTGTATAATGTGCCCTTGGCACAAGAAAACTCGGCAGAACAAAAAGTGCGGAGTACAAAAAGTTGTATAAAAAACATAAACAAATAAATTTATCCCAGCGCAATGATCACTTTACTTCACCTCCGTCTTACAGGTGTTGATTGTTGACAGCATGTATAAACTTTTGAGTGAATATACAAAAAAATCATAGTACATGATACACAATTAGATTACAGTTTAGTTGCCGATGCATAGCTTTTTACAAAGTGCAGTAAATTCCTGTGCATGTTAACATTTAGTAGTTTTGGTTAGAGACTGCAGACAAAGCCTTTGCATGGGCGGAGCTCGGGATGATTTCGAATTGATTCTCAGTCGTGTGTTGTGTTCATTGACAAAGATTCGATTTATTGATATCTTCGAAAGGATACTTATAAACATAACGGTAAGTTTGAAATTGTTTGATATTAAATATGACTCAGGTTTTAGAATATAAAAAGTGGAAACAGAGAATTTTTCTTATGCACGATGCTACTTACAATACTTGTCAAAAGAGGCGACCTTGCAGTTATTAAAAATTCAACGAAGTATTCACGTTTCGATATGCATTGGTATCGTATTTTATTGTGATTCTGTTTTCCTACCATTTAGTGCATTAAATATCGTGTTAAATTGTTAGAAATAAGCTAAGTTGCAACATAACCTCTGATGTTTTGTCATGATGTTTACTAAGCCACCTGTAAAAAATAAGGTCACGATGATATTTGGTCATGACTCACAAAACCCACTAAAATATGTTTGATATTCGTGAACTTTCCGAAACAATATTACACATAATTTTTTTTTTCTTCAACCTTTGTCCGCACCAAGATGGTGCATAGGGCACTGTATTGGATCGACGCTGTGTTGACATGATTGTTAATTATATAAAGGGAAAATAGTCTGTCCGGTGCTCCAGATTCTTGGATTTATGTTAGAGAATAAAATATGTTTGATAAGATACATAT
Source organism: Brachycentrus maculatus (assembly GCF_059751285.1). Taxonomy (NCBI): domain Eukaryota; kingdom Metazoa; phylum Arthropoda; class Insecta; order Trichoptera; family Brachycentridae; genus Brachycentrus; species Brachycentrus maculatus. The sequence goes on along the minus strand of NW_028280959.1, from coordinate 1,045,503 downwards.
GACGTACGTGATGGAGCATAATGTCAATGATGTTACTGCCATTAGGAAAAGAAAAATAAGATAAATGAATGTGCGAAAAAAAAAATAGCAGCAATTGCTAGGGCACTCGCGGTTGCATAACCGTACCAGTACCCGCGTGTGTACGTTGTACTCCGCTTATGTGTACGAGTCGCTTGAGGGTTGCAAATTATTTTTCTATGATAATGTTTTCTGATATTGTTTGATATTCAGGATCAAGAATATCAACGCACAGTCAGACTTAAAACCTTTGTGAAGGATATTTTAACTATCAACAACAATAAAAAACAAACCTAAAAATATTTTTCTCTCTGTCGTGTTAGGTTGGTATTTGCAGATTTTTTTAGTTTGTTTGAATATTGTTAATTGTTGAGTTTTTTTAATAGTAGCTAGAAATAAAATATCGCAAATGTTTAAAACGTCGTATTTATAATTAGTTTCTATAAATATATTTTTATGAAACGTAGATAATAGTCGGTAGTAAGCGTAGATCACGCTTATATTCCTTATCAAAACAGCTCTCTCAGATAACTGTTTTGATTAATATATGGCATGATGAAATAGGAAGATAATAATTATTTAACCAGAAGAAATATGGCTTTGTGTTTCTTAGTTTATTATATTTGTTGTATTCAAACTATGAAAACATAGGACGATGTTAAATAAATACCGGAGAAAAAAATGTATGGTGGCCATACAAAAAACAAAGAAAATATTTTCAGGATTCCGAAAGTTTTCCTCAAAGTAATTTTTCGGCGTCGGCTTCCCTGCGCATAGCTACCACGCTGGAGGTCCCGGGTCTTATTTTCAGGGATCACCGTAAATACTAATAATTTTTGAGTTCAGTATTTATTTAAAGGTGGAGACTGACCGGAGCATTTCGTCGTAGCGCAACTCGTTCCGATGCGAGCATTCAGGTAGTCAGTACACCGAGCCGAGCGCTCCATCCATAGTTTCGGATGCTCGCTAATGCTCGCCGCGAGCGATGTTACGACGAAATGCTCCGGTCAGCCTTCACCTTAACATCCTGCACTGGTACCTGCGTGTAGAAATGATCATCATGTTGGTTTCATGTAATTAACGATCTAAATAACACTGCGTTGCTACAATGCAGAGCCCTACGCACCATTGGGTGGTGATAAGGGTAGAAGAAATATAATATTATATTTTACTCTGTTTCGAACGTTATGATGGAGACTAACCGGAGCATTTCGTCGTAACGTAACGTCGCAACATCGCTCGCGACGAGCAACAGCGAGCATCCAAAACTATGAATCGAGAGCTCAGCTCGCTGTACGTCTATACGAATGTTCGCATCGTAACGTGTTACGTTACGACGAAATGGCTCCGGTCAGTCTCCACCCTTACCCGGTATCCAGTCTACAAAGTTAAGACTCTAACAATGTTTGTAGTTTTTAGGATGACCTCGAAGGGAGTTTTTTTGTTCCTCCTGGCTGTATCCGGAGGATTGGTAGTACGAGGGGCTGGCCAGGGAGACTGCGGACCATCATTCAAAGGCAAATGCTCCTGCGGCGTTCGAGACTACGATGGTCGAAGCCAGTATGTTGTTAATTGCACAGACCAAGCTTTCCGAGACACTGATATCCTGCAGAACCTGCCGCCTGAAACGCAAGTCTTAATTTTTACCGGAAACCACATTCCGGAGATGCCATGGAATGTGTTTGGGACTCTTAATACTCTCGAAAAATTGCGAGTAGTAGACATGAGCAATAACAAAATCAAGGAAATCAAAGGTAAAACCTATCACCATGTTCAAAATGTCGAAAGGCTCATTTTAAATCATAACGAACTGGTGATATCTGACGAAGACTCTGATGTCAATTACCACCATCCAAGAGTTTTATCTAATTTCGTCAATCTTCTAGAACTACATTTAACCAATGCGTTTGAAGATAACACGGATGCGGCCCTCGCCGACGATCTGCACGACATATTTGTTAATAGTAATCTGACGAGATTGCAAAAACTTCACTTGGAGCAAAACGAGATTATAACTTTTAGAGATCATCGGGTATTTTGCGATTTGCCGGAATTAAGGGACTTGCATCTTGGGGATAATCTGTTGGCCGGAATAAACTTCAATGTTAGTTGTTTGAAGCATTTGAGGTTTCTTGACCTGGAAGAGAACCAATTGGAAACATTAACCGCTCATGAGTTGAGTATATTTGATAAAATCAACTCTCGTCCTCACAGAGAGGAAGGTTTAATTGTCGATTTGAGAGGAAATCCTTTTGCCTGCGATTGCTCAGTATGGGATCTTTATAGCTGGCTTAAGAAGACGAACGTTACAGTTCGTCGAAAAGAAAATTTACGATGCTCTAAACCTAAACCCTTTTCCGGCACTACTTTACTGAAGCTGAAAGTTACTCCATGTTCGTTAGCAGCCCCTAAAAATGTTACTAGTACAGGACAAAAGGCTACGATGGGTCTTTTAGTTTTGGTTACTTTGGCTCTGTTTTCTTTGATCGTAATGTTGATATACACCAGCAGATTTCAATTCCGGGCAAAACTGTCACCTATGGTAGAAGCAATCACTAAAAAAGTTCAATACACAACAATTAAAAATCGAGAAAATATTGAAGATATTTAAATGACGTGATATTTTATTTATTAGATTGATACTATACACGTACTTACTTTTTTATTATTTATCATTACTTTAAGTGAATTATGTCATATTATTAGATATACAAAAACTTGAAACGATTTTAAATTAAACAGATAAATTAAAATTATTCAAGAATTTATTGATGACGTTAAAGTTAAAATACCATCGCAAAATAATAGATGTATTTATTTTAAAACGGTATCTAAATATGTAAATATGAACAATAAAAGTTTAGCAACATTTTAACTTTTTTTAAATTTAAAATTCATTTGGTATACATATTTTTTCTTAAAATTCATTGTAACACGTGTTTCGATGGATTTTTTCAAACACACGCAAACATATACCATAAGATAGATATTACCACAAAGTGACTTCCGAACCAATTAATATTTTTTTGCTCGTTTACCAAGTTGTTTTAATTTTGCACCTTTTTAAAAAAAATGTAACTTAAAATTAAATCTGCAAGGCAGCTTCAATGAAATATAACCAAAACATTAGTATAAAAAAGTATATTTCAACGCAAGGTGGAGTGTTAAAAAAAAACATGAATTCAAAATATATGTTTTTGAATTTATCGTAACATTTTACTCGATTAAACTTTATTGGGATCCCATTTTATTTTATTAAACTTCGGTGAATAATCCAGTGTCTGGTGTTATTAATATCATAATTCCTTGAACGTACTTAATCAACTTTTGTATAATTCTACAAACGATACGTCGATTTCAGTAAAGGACAATTTTTTTAAAAACGTTTTTTGCATTTTTGGACTAAGTAGAGTCTACTTAGTCTAAAAATACAAAAAAAAAACATTTAAAAAAAAATGTACCTTACTGTGTTATTTAAGTTTGGACAGCGGTTATGTCGTACTAAGTCCTTTAAAAAAATAGGCGCCAATCGATCTTATAAATACATATTTTATCCGTAAATAATATCGTATAATGTTTCGAAATCATTAAAGTGAACCCCCTATAACGTTGAAATAGGTACCGCGTAATCGGAGGGAACGTAATAAGGGACTGATGTTGTAAATTGAATTTTTAAAATTGTAACCAGCGAAAATAGCTGAAAAAAGTCATTATTAAAATTAAATACAAATTAAAATCATTCTATAACGTTCCCTCCGATAACGAGGTACTTATCTCAACGTTGTAGGGGGGTTTTCTGTGCTTCCCGCATTCTGATTTTTGTGCAAAAATTACAGCAATAAGTACTATATGTACTTAGTATGATACTACTTGCTGTAATCCTAAACTTATTAAAGTATTTGAAAATCGAAACAATCGCAATTTTTGCCAATTTTATTAGTTTTGTAATATATTCGTGCACAAATGTTAGCAAATAATTCTGCGTTTTATAAAATAAAAAAGGTTATTTTTTTACTCCCAATGACGTAAATAACGCTTTAAACTGTATATTTTCCTTGATCTTAAAACAACCATCGTTGATTCGAGGTTTTACAACATCGTTTTTTGCATTTAATTGTTTTGTAACATCAATTGCATTCATGTTATCATTAATAATTGCATTCACGAGTATCTATAACTCACCAGTAAAATCACCTTCTCCACTACAACCACCAGCTTTAATTCCCTTCAAATTTAGTTAGTTTATCTGACATACAATAATACCTATTGACCTCTATAAATAGTTATTTAAAACTGGGTAGGAAATTGACAGCCAAAATGCATATTGAATATTTTAAAATACAGAAGAAATCACGATCACTGCTTATCAATAATAACTAATTATGGTGATCTCAAACGTCGTAAAACATATAGTAAGTCTAATGTCACACGGATAAACATATAAGGAACAATTTTCATTATTTATAAATCATTCCCTTTATCAAGAATTACATTACATTTAAGAATTACATCGAATCATATCTGACCTCAGAGGATATAATCTCCGCTAATTCTGTACCTTCTTCTTCTTCTAACCCTTATCCGCACCCAACGGTGCATAGGGCACTGCATCGTATAAAAGCAATGTTATCTTGATCGTTAAATACACGAAGGAAAGGTGATCAGCCTTCCGCTTCAGGTACCAGTCCAGTGTTATATTAAATACATATTAGACTGAAAAATCACTAATATTTATTTTGACCCTCTTGGGAATCGAACCCGGGACCTCCAGCATGGTAGCCTAGCGCGCTAACCACTACACTATGGAGGTTAGGAGGTAAGGTATAATTCTGTACCTACCTCTGTTTAATAAATAAGATAAAACAAAGGGGGTCTCAATCCACATATGCAGTATTCCTACTCGAAAAGTATTTGCAAAACGTGATATTTTATTTGTATTCTATATTTTATATTATTTATAAACGTATGTATGAATTGTGCCATTATTTCCATAAAATGTTTAAAAAGTGATACACAGTTGAAATTTTCGAACAAGTAAAATATGTTTTTTTACCTTTAATAAAAGTATTCATATATAATAAAACTGTTGAATATAATATACATCGTATCTATCCCAACTACATTGTATATATTTAAATTTTCTTACAATTGTTTAATTTAGTATATAAAAAATTATAGTATTTTAAAGAGCACAAATAAATTGTTTGGATAGAAAATATTTTTAAAATGTGTTATAAGTATACATAATTATTTTGAAAATAAGTTGATAAAAATGAATTTGAATATTTTCGTGAAAATAAAATTATCTAGTCATATAAATCTGTTTTAATTATACCCACCACATTATTATTGTTTTTCACCATAATTCAAAAATACATTTTTTTCAATACCCCCATTTACATTTTCCATCCATTTAGGTTTTTTTTAATATTTGCAATAAGCTCATCTTCATGATTTACACAGTTAATTATTATTATTTTTTCAATGCATTTTTATTTTCCCTCCGTTTTTTTCAGCCCCTTAAAAACGTGTACAGTAATAGGGGTTTCACTGTAGTTTCTATTGTGTTGCCATGATAGCTATACTTGCGCCTTTACTTATTTTTTGATATTTGCTTTTTGGTACAAAATATGGAGTCTGTGATAAGAATTTGGATCACCCTCCCTGGTCATTATAAACTGTGATATTTACCTTTTTTAAACGACAAAAGATAATAACATGCCATAAGGGTAGTACTTCAGAAAATCATAAAACTATAGAAATAGGCAAAAATTATCGTTTATACCTAGAACATGTGAAACGTGGAGCTAGTGGGCCAAACGAAGAATACTCAAATGAATATAAATGTGACAAGGTTGAGCTAAGGGACCATTACTGAATCATTTTAAAAATGAAACGTTATAGCCGTGAGCAGCCGAGGCCTAGTTATTTATAAAAAATCAACATGAATTATTTTTTAATGAAAAAATATATAGCGCAGATATTTTCACATTTTCATTTCTGTCCATATATAGTTCGAATTCAGTATATTTTTATAAGTCTGGGAGACTCGTTACTAAAAAAATAAACCAAATTGTGATAGGGTGGGCTTGAACTCGAAGACTGACTCAAAAGTTCGAGACCCTCTGAGAGCGGGAATATAACACGTTTGTAATTGTTGACAAAATACCCCTTTTCTGACATTTATATTATTATGAAACCTAAAAAAATTGTCCGCCTCCGTAGTGTAATGGTCAGCATGCTCGGCTACCGTTCTGGAGGTCCCGGGTTCGATTCCCAGGGGGGTTTAATAAATATAAGTGATTTTTTCACTCCAATATTTATTCAATATTACACTGGACTGGTACCTGAAGTGGAGGGCTGATCACCTTTCTTTCATGTGTAATCGATCGAGATAACACTGCGTTTATATGAAGCAGTGCCCTATGCACCATTGGGGTGCTGTAAGAGATTTAAAAAAAATATAAAACAACAAATTTGAATTTAAATAGCAGTTGATTAAAATAAAGAAATAAAACAACCAGGAAAGCGCTGTATTGAAAAGGCAGTATCATACGAAAAAAGTGCTCCATTAATTACTTATTATTTACTTATAACCCTTATCCGCACCCAATGGTGCATAGGGCACTGCATCGAATTGACAGTGTTATATTGATCATTACTTACATGAAGGTAAGGTGATCACTCTTGCGCTTCATGAACCAGTCCAGGGTAATATCAAATAAATATTATAGTGTAAAATCACAAATATTTATTTTCACCCCCCCCTGGGAATCGAACCCGGGACCTCCAGCACGGTAGCTAAACACGTTGACCATTACACCACAGAGGCGGACAAATTAATTATTAGAAGATAAAATATCTATAAAATATTTACTTTCGGCCGTAAGCTTGCGCATTTGTTGTTGAATTTCTATTTCCATCCCAAAGTTTTTGAAAGAGTAGGCGATCTATATAAATTTTGTCTCTGATTTAAAATTAACATTTGATAATAAGCACTGAAACGTTGGAAGGATTATTACTATCAAAACAACTACAATGATCCATGCTACAAACTGAAAATAGAAAAGGATTTGATTTCGTAAATTAATAAAAATGTGTATAAAAATAAATGCTACATTTTGGGTTATTGACTCTATACAGATTTCTAGAATGTTTGATTCAGATTTTTTGGCTTGGCATATGGCAACACTGTGTGGTAGTATCTTTGGCCGTGGTCTGATTTGAACTGCCTATACTGTTCTATATAATTATTGTCTGTGTATAACTAAAACTTTGACAGCCGCGTATTTTGTTTTTGTCATGTCATTATTTACGCGCGTGCTTCCTGTAATTTTGTTTTCACTGTAGTTAAGGTATTATTTATTATACCAGTTTATACACATAAATAAAGTAAAAATAAAACGATTAGTAATTTTTAAAAATCTCATAAGAAATGGGCTGTTTTGGAGAAATTATTGAACCTTCTAGCAGGGCACTTTGGGACGCTAGTGACGATGAGGATGAAGTAAGCATCGAGTAAGCATATTGTTTTTTACTGTTATAAATTACATGAAGTATTGCAAAATTTTCACGAAATAATAAAGAATATTTTATTTTCAGTTTATCATGGGTCAAGAATGTGTCCTCTGAAGACGCCGAGCTTCTATTAATTATGGAAGGAGGCTTAGCTGTGGAGTTTGCCAAGTCTTGTTTGATAAAGTCGGAACCGATTGACGAAATCCTTCCCGCCAAAGTATCAATTTACCAAATTCCTGATACTAATACTATCGTTTGTACATCTTTGAATGAAGATGACAATATTTTTGGAGACATTACATTACTACTGCAACCATGGCTAAAAAAATCCAAAGATGTCATCTGCATCCAAGCCTTATCATCCACAAGATACCAGAATTTGTCTTCTTCAACCTCAGGAAGTATTATTCGGGGTTTAAAGACATTGACATCGAAAAAGAAGTTGGAGAACCAACTTGAACAGCCAAATATATTGAGTGGATTGACAGCAGGAGGTAGGGATACTATTTTTGGCTCTATATAACCTTTTAAAGGGGAAATAAAAAACCTTTGGTTATTTTTATTGTGGTTCCTCATCATCGCCACAAATTTTCATGAATAAATTTGTCTTTTTTTTATTAAACTTCATTTGTTGGCACCCAATGCCGGATAAACCTTATTTTTTACTTCAAAATAGGGCTCACAATCTTGTTCTTACTTATAAAAGTTATTAAGATCATGAACTCGGGAAAAGCTTAATATAACTTAAGTGCATGTTGCAAGAACAAAATTTAGACCAAGATTTTTTAGTTTAAAAGTGGAAGTGCAGTTTATTTGAAAATTTATAAAAAAAAAAAACATTTATTCCATATTCAAATCATAAATTTAAATTTGTTATAGGTACCTACTTATGTTATGTCATGATAACTTAACGTAGATAGTACTAAGATTAATAACAAGATATCAAATATAACAAGTGACGTGGCATAGTTGGTTAGATACTCGACTGCGAAACAAGGATTGCGGGTTCGATTCCCGCCATCGCAAAATTAATTAAAATAATTTTAAACTGGTTTGGGCGTTTGTGATGTACTTTTGACATTCACCTTCCCTTTCCTGACAAGCCTCTAAAAATAGAGGATTGGCGAGTTATTCCTTTTAAAAAATATATTAAGGAATTGAAATCCAAATTTAATTGGGCTGTAAATATCTCCATCATACTTATTCAGGTTTTATTGTTTCAGTTCTCAGTCTCCGTGACCATCTTGATTTACCGGGAACGGCGTACGCAATCTATGATGATACCCCAGTATATGGAATGGATTCCATCAGTAGTCGACCATTTGTGAATTTATTCAATCACTTGACCATCCCAATTTCCAGTACTTTCAATCGGAAAGTTAATGCGTCATCATCCAATTTGTATATGTAATAAAAGTTTCATGAAAATATATATTTTAATACATATTGTATATATTTTTATTGTACATGGCCTTTAGACAAAGAGTGGAAATGCATTGGGAATAGTAAGTAAGAATATGAGTGAAGTTTTTGAGAGGTATGTAGTAATTTAAAACTTAAACGCTGAAGGTATGAAAAAAAAACTCACTATATCGCAGATCTTTATTAGAACTAGCCTTGCTCTTGCAACTCCAATGTCTCAAAGTTTTCATGTTGTGTATTTTATTAATTGCCTCATTCGTCCCAATGCCGAAAACAATTTATAAGCAAGAGTAAAAAGTGGTTGCCAACATTGTGAGGGTTTGAATGCGGAAAAATTCCGTTCAATTACACCGCCCACTGACAGACACCAACCTTTAAATTATTTTATAAAGTAACTACACATTGTGTTGCCAGTTAAAAAAACACTGAGTGCCATTGGAACATCCAGACAGGAAAGATACAGAAAGGGATTTTGGTTTTGAATCTGAAGAATGCCTCAACCGCAACTGCTCCAAGCGGCCCGCGTTAAGGTGTTCGTGGAATAAAATAACATGCTTTTATTGCATAAGACAAAACTAAAAGTTTTTATTCCTCGGCATAACGGACTGATGTATACCAAACTGATGAAAAGACCATTGCATTATAAATTAAAAGATTTTCTCAATATATATATTTTTACAAAATGAATTTGATGCGTGTTAATACAAATTAAAATATGTTACGATAATATAATACAAGAAGAAATCACAGCAGTACTTTATTAGTTCCTAGAGATTTTCTCATTAAAAAATAATGTCGAATCACAAGTTCCCCAAAAGGTTTGTTCGTTGGATTGTCTTGCGTGTTATGCCATGTAAATGAATGTATTGATATCATCGTCGTCTCTTTTCATGTATTTATGCTCTATCAACCACTCCAGCTGTTCTTTTATCATTTTTTTAGAAGGAAGGAACATATTTTTCAGGATGTCAATGAGTTCGGCCTGAAAGAAGATTGTTAATTTAATTTACATAAACAAATATTTTTCAGGTGTTTAACTAGAAAACATGAAGGTTTTAAATAAAAAAAAGAAGGAGGCATCACTGGTTATCTCGTCAATGCTTTAGCGCCCAAAGATACTAATTATAATAATGATCTTATTCACAATTTTACAGGTTTATTGTATTTACTAAGAAACGTGTATTATTCTTTAATTGTTTTTACTTAATATCTTTTTGATGATTAAATAATACTTCTGATAATTTCAGTGTTTTTGTTTTTATGTATATTAACTTTTGGAAACGATCAAGATAACACTGCGTTTATATGACACAGTGCCCTATGCACCACTTGGGTGCGAATAAGGGTTTTTTTTTAGTAGGTTTGTGCACCAACACGTATGAAATAATATAAAGGAGCCTCACCTGCAGCGAAGAGTTTGAGATTCGTTTTCTCATCTTGAGTATTTTGATAATGGCTTCCTGAGTCCGTAATATTCTCAACTGTACAATTGAATGGTTGTCTTCTATTTGTGATCGTTCCGTGCTCAGCTGAAGTCGTCCGATTAAATTAATTTTTCCACGTCTTTGCGGTTTCCCATTTTTGACCAATGCAAATTCCTGGTTAACCCAGAATTGGGTATTCTCCGCAAAATCTTTCGGTCCTTGGGCTGCCGGTTCGTAGAGTAAAAGTTGCCTTTTGAGTTTGGGAAATGCCACCAAGGACCAAAGAGTCCGCCGTAGCTCCGGATCCGGGAGTTCAGTGGCCAATCTCAAATTCTCGTAGGTCACCTTCTCCTTGGGACGCTGGTTCCAGGCAAACAGGACGGCCATCTGGAAAGTGGTCACGTCCAGGTCGAAGCGGCCCACCGCATTGGCGAAGGTTACGGTGCCGTTACTCATATGATGGTACCACTGTAGCTTCCTGCCCGAATGCTTCTTCTTGTAAAAGTCCTCTACTTCGGGAATGTAATCCTCGAGTTCCAAGGGCAGGCTGACGGAGACCCGGTCGGATCCACGCGCCCAGGCGCCGGCGTTTAAGATCTTGATGTTGATGGCGTCGTGGCGAGACGTTTCCGCGCGGAAATGCGCATTTAGATCTTCGCTCACTTTGACATCCTGAAACATGCGCGCTAATTTATTTACATAGTCGGCCGGCATTCCCACTTCGCGCAACCACTCGACCATATCCTCTTCTTTATCAGAATCCGCGCTGCAGTCCAAGATGAGGCGCCGGGTGAGGTGCGCCTTGTGGTAGCGCATGAACACATCTTTGTTCTCTATGTACTTGAGCACCAACAGCACGTCTCGAAGCCGCGCTTCTATCTGCTCTCCGGTGAGACGTTTGCTGAGGGGGGTGCGTCGCAGCAGCATGTCGCAGTAGTTGGCCAGCAGCTCCGGGCACTTGCTCTCGGGAGCGGCGGCACGCGGCGGCCGGCCGGGGCCCGCCAGCTCTAGCCGGAACACGGTGGTGTCGTTGACCACGCGCTTGTAGGCCTTGTCGCGCGCGGTGAGGAAGCGCGGGTCGTCCTGGAAGGCGTCGCGGACGAGCGCGCTGAAGCGCCGGAACAGGTCCAGCAGTCGCTCCACATACTTCTCCGAGTCCTGCGTGACGAGGTCGGCGGCCGCCACCATGTCGGCGAGCCCGGCGGAGAGGATGTGCGCCTCGAGGTCCCGCAGCATGGGGGGCACGCCCTCGGGCACGCGGTCCAGCAGGCGGAACATGAGCTGCAGGCGCTGCGTGTCTCCGGCGCGCACGAGCGGGGCGCACTCGGCTAGCAGCGTGGGCAGGGGCGCGGCCAGCAGCACGCGCTCGCAGCGCCGCACCAGGATGCCCACAGAGCCCGCGCCGGCCTCCAGATATCGCGCCGCTCGCGCCTCCTCTTCTCTGAGTTTAACTTCTGCGTACCGCATGTACGCCTGAACCCCGTTGGATTGCAACTGTTCGCCACCTTTGAGACGGTAAAACGCCTCCGTGGCCTGCATATATGCTGCTTCGAAATATTCACGATAAATTTGAAGCTTGTCCTCTGGGTTTGAGCAGAGATTCACTAAAAATAATTTTATAAATTAAATTATTTGTAGTACCTCTTTTACTTCTACTGTCGTCTGTCACAATTGATTTTGTTTTTTTTTTTAAACAAAAATAAAATATTTTCAATTACTAAATTTTTGTTGGATGCAAAAGTCGGACAACTGAGTGCAAATGTATCAAAAAATTTAATTTTTCTTCTGTAAAATCATTATAAATAAAACTTAATACAGACTTTTTACAATTATAAAGGATTTCAATACAATTCAAAATTTGTACAACAATCTGTAGGTGTGTACTTAGGGTGCCTTTTGTTATTTTTTTGTTGAGTGATAAGGTTTAAGCTGTAAGATATAAACATTTTGTTTTACTTCGTTGATGACTAATTTCGTGCATTAAATGTCTTTAATTCATCATGCTACCAATTATTATTGTAAAAGCTCCCAGGCAACATGCTAATAAAAATATATGGATCAATTTCTCAACCCAATTTGAACATAAAAAATAAGAATAGATATTTATTTTACTATTTTCAATCATTTTGCAATCACTTAAAAATTAATTCAACGGTATTGAGAAGAGGAGAGTTTATAAATTTACTGTTTAAAAAAAAAAAAAAGCCTCACCATATGATTCTCTAACACCAATGACAAGCTGTGAATCAAATGCTTCTCCATTTCTTTCTGCGTGTACTAATTTCATAGCAGAGTCCTGTAAACGTTGCTTGATATCGTGAAATATGCTCTGGTTCCAAGAGTCAAGCATAAGCTTCCTCACAATACTTTCTTCAGAGTTGGTATTGCCTTTCTTGTGCGTTCCAAAGCTGAGTCCGCTACCGGTCGTCTTGTTTAAGAGTGCAGTTTCTAGCTGTCTGAAGGGTGTGGGTAAATAATTACATTGCGTGAAGAACTTCCTCCATTCCGCGATGTAGGCTTTCAGTAGAGCTTGTTCCTCGCACTGGGCCAGGACTCGCGCCTGAGCCTGTTTGATGAAGGCGACAATGTCTTCTTGAAGAGCATCTCTAACTTTAACAGGTCCCTTCTCATCCCAAAGACAAACTAGGTGAACGGAATAAAACAGATCCTGCCATTCGGGCTGTGTAACAGGTTCTTGCTGTAAGAGCTTTAAGACAATCGGACGCATAGATGGCCATTTGTCTTCAAAAAACAGTTGCCCCTTGTCCTATAAACACAGAGATCAATATAACTTAACCTATAAGATGATACTACATTTGTGTAACTACTCTTTAACGGATGGTTTACCTTCAACATTGCTATAATAACCGCATACGTGTAATTATTTTTAAATCAAGGTTCTTCTATATGTGAAAACAAAATGTTTACTGTCAATTATAACGGACATTTCACTTTCCTAAAAAATAAAAATCGGCAACGACATCAACCAAAAGTTTTTTCTCAGACCACAGAAATCACCAGTCACCCGAAATATATGTTTTATCTGTGATTTTCATTGTACTTTTCCTCGTCGTGAGTAGCGAGCAGAGTAGCGACGTCAACGCCGAACGCCTTCCAAAATGTGTATGGAGCGCCAATAAAAAACTATAGTCACATAATAAAAATAGTGGAGATTTTTAACCTGGTAACATTTTATGTTACTGTCAAATCATCTCATAGATAAAGTAGACCCCTATTCGCCGGATTCGTTTGTGGTTCTTTTAAAATAAACCTAAAAATGGCGACCTCTGAGAGTCGCGGCGTTGGCGTCTCTCAATCAAATTTGCATCAACAGGACTTATCAAAATTAGTGAGTTTATTGCTTAACATTTTGAAAATTATTGTTATTTTTCGACGCGGGCATTGTGTGGTCGGTGTGTCGCAAGGGAGAGTGGTTTAACACGTGGCGCACCATAGGGTTATGTTCGCCCAACACAACAGATTTAGTTTGATATTGTGTTTAAAATCATATATTAGACAGTGTTTTTATCAAAATGATATCAAGTTGTACCGTCCGGGTTGGGTAACATACGAGTATTTTGATTAATTTAATTGAAATAATTCTGACGCAACTCAATTTCGTGGTTATTTACCGCGAACTTTACAGTACGTTATGTTTATGATAGCTGTAGTTGAGCGTTTGTGTACATTAACATATTATTCCTACAGAATATCTTATAAATTATAAATACCGATCGTATTTATTTTGGTTCTATCAAATTTCAGTCAATAATTATTTAGCTCTGAAGTTGTTGAGTAGGACGTTTCTGGTGCAGTCAGAATATTTCCATACGCAGCGGCGAGTTTGTGACGTAGCCCAAAAAACTGTAATAAAAATGATAAGTGGTGTGAGCGGCCGCTCAACAGGGGCCAAATAAGGCCGTCACAAATTTTCAAAATTTAAGCTCCATCCATATTTTATAAGATTATTCTTATACAGGTATAGATTGTGTGTTTCTTGACCTCCAATTGGTACCGAATGTTATTAGTTTTAAAAATTTTAGTTATTATTTTTTTAAATGTAAAAACTGCTAAAGCGAAAATATTTATATGTTTATTGATAAGAAATCAATGTGCAAATGGTCGCAGCGCACGTCGCTTAATTCACTCCTCGTAAAGTGAAAATTAAAAACAAAATGAATCAATTTAAAATGTTTTGGTCTTCTGGACAGTGATCTCAGGTCATGTCTTTAACCGTGCATTTTCGAACCTAGTAATAATATGAGACAAGGCGACTATGGAGCAATATGGATAGTTATTACCTATTGAAATGTCTGTATTAACCTTTTCGGGAGTACAATAATTAATGTTAGACTTTCTCTGGGGAGTGGGTTCTTTTCAAAGAACATTTTTTTAAATTCACGGGGTCTATTTATTATAAAGATAGAAATAATGTAAATATAAAAAATAAAATTCACCATCTCTAAGTTTTATTTTATGACAAAATTACATAAAAATATCCACAGATGACATTGCTATACAAGTTACATCATACTAACTGACTTTGACGATCATTAACGTCGATACTCCTTTGAGGAAAAATCGCACTGACGTTTATTTACGTCCATACTCCCAGAAAGCTTAATTGAACGATGACACATGTGGAATGTTGTTTAATATCATAAATCTTGGTCATATAAAAAAAAAACTTACGCGGCTTCCCGGAAAGAAAATAGAATACCAAACCAATCCGTTTTTCTTTTTCTTTCACATTCGTGCATCTGCTCATATATACCCGCCGATTATTCCGACTCCGGACCTGACCACTTTCAAGTATTTGAAATATTTCGATCATGTCTAGTTTTCCTCAGTCGTCCTCTACTTTAATTTCCAACTACATTCGTCTCGTATATTTGTTTAACCGTTCTTTCTTCACTCACTCGATTCACATGCCCAAACCATCTCAACACACCTTTCTTAAATTTATCGATAATGCTTAACTCGTGCATTCTTTCCTTGTACTGCCATTCGGACATACTAATGTTAATCATATTATTAATATTTAAACCATGTAATTTGTGGTTGGTCAATTTTACATTTATATTATTTTTTTACAAAAATGTTTTAATGCTAGCACATAACCACTTACCGGGATTTTTTGTCTGCCGGTTATGAGACGTACCCATCTTTTCGTCGAGACAATTAATCACTACAACAGCATGCAAGCAATACTACACGTCACTGCCATAGTACTATTCACACACTTGTAACTACATAAAATGTTGGCGATTTTGGATGCTGTTGTCTGATTGTCCTGATGAAGAGACTGGCACGTCTCGAAACCGGTAGATAAAAAATCTCAGTGAGTGGTTGTATACTAACATTACTAATATTTTTGTAAAAAAATCTAATATAATGGTTGGTCAAAAAAATTGAATACTGAGTTAGACTTTGTTAGAGACTAACTTTGTATAATGAATGAATATTTGATTTTTTGCCATATTTTTAATCCACATTTTTGTGACCAGGACGTGAGTAAGCTGACTGCCGTGTCTCCAGAGGTAATCTCGAGGCAAGCGACCATCAACATTGGCACTATTGGACATGTAGCCCACGGCAAGTCCACAGTTGTGAAGGCCATATCCGGGGTCCAGACTGTACGTTTCAAGAATGAACTGGAACGTAACATCACTATTAAATTAGGTAACTGCTCCTTTATTTCCATTTGATTCAATCGTAACAAAATTGAGAAGAATTAAAATTCAAACGATGAATGCGGTAAAATGGCGATAAAGAATCGATCGATGAGATCAATTTTTGTATGAAATGAATTTGTTGTAGAAGAAATAAACGACACATCCTTGAAAGCGATTGTTCGAGGAACGATTGATAGATGTTTCACCGTATTTGTTATATGTATACGGAAAATGCTATATACTTGTTGTTTTTATTATAAAAATATTATCCTTTATTAGCCACCATTCCTGTCCACTCACTGTCATATATATACCTGTATCCACCATAAGTAAAAAATTATAATTTCGATTTGACCTTTTATTTTTGTGTATCAAGTACAACATTTATACGAAATAATCTTCCACGTTACGATTTAAAAATGAAAAAAAAAGTGTTTTTGTGAAGTTGTTTATTTATGTTTTGCACATACCACAGTCTGCATATAAATCGGAGGGCAAATAGTTTTTTCATACTTAGCAAGAAGTGCTACTACAAGTAATTTTTTTTTTAACCATAGAAATAAGGAGAACTTAATTTTTAAATTGCTTAAATATGTTTTAAGTTGCTTTTAAGAATCCATACTCGGAATATTATTTCTTATAAATTGTTTATTTTTGAAAAAAAAAAAACAAAATACAAAAAGTTAAAAGCAATGTAAGGATTGTTGAGCATATGATTTTTTTGTTCAATATCAAATGAATCATATTAGATCCGCGGAATGTAAAAATAAAATTGAGCACATCTATGTTTTATGTGGATAGTAGATTGTAAATTGCGCCTCATATTTATACAAAGACGTGGTATGTTGCAGAGAAACTGCCGGATGCAGTTATTAGGAAGTACTCCCGAAGGGATCGTGCGCCGGCCAAAAAGAGAAAAGCGGGGGATATGCAGAACGGGAATTGTAAAAAACGGAAAACCGAAACTAAAGAAGAGTACATCGTCGAATCGATCGAAGACGTGCGCGCGGTTGCCGGTCATTTACTTTTCGAAATCAAGTGGAAAGGTTTCTCCCACACGGAAAATACTTACGAGCCCTTGGAAAACTTGAGGAATTGTCCTCTTCTTCTGGAAAGATTTCTCGACGCTCGGATACAGGAACGGAAAGAAGACACGGAGGCGTTGCGAATAGAGCTATGTCGGGACGGGCTGCTGGAGCGCGCGCAGCTGGAGGCCTCGTGGGCCGCCCGGCGTGCCCTGCCCCCCGCCTCCCCCGCCGCCTCCGCCGGCCCGTCCGCAGCGCTGCTGCTGGCCCTCGCTAACCTGCCTCCCGAGGAGGAGACCTACCGCACCGACCTGCGGAGAGCGGCGCGCGCAGCTCTGCAGGAAGAAGAACTAGAAGCCGCGCGTAATCGACAATTGCGACTTCTGAAAGAGTGGGAGGACCATCTCAACACCGTGGACCCGGACGGGAAACTATCCATAGTCAACGACGTCGATCTGGAAGGACCGCCGTCCAATTTCCGATACATAATCCAAAATGTCCCAGCGGAGGGTATAGTCATCCCGGAGGACCCCCCCATCGGGTGCGAGTGCGTCTCCTGCAACGTCAAGTCCAAGTGCTCGTGCGCCTCGGAGGGCGGGCTGTTCGCCTATAACTTCAAGAAGAAGCTGCGCGTCGGTGTGGGCACGCCCATCTACGAATGCAACAAGGCGTGCCGCTGCCCGCCCGACTGCACCAACCGCCTGGTGCAGAGCGGGCGCTACGTGCGGCTGCGTATCTTCCGCACGGCCTCGGGGTGCGGGTGGGGAGTCCGCACCGCGCAGCGCATACCCGACGGCAGCTTCGTCTGCCAGTATCTGGGAGAGATAATATCCTGCGACGAAGCGGAGCGCCGCGCTCGCTCCGCGGATCCCGTGGCGCCCACCTATCTGTTTGACCTCGATTTCAACGCCGCCGACTCGCTGTACACGGTGGACGCCCGGCAAATGGGTAACGTGTCTCACTTCATCAACCATTCGTGCGAACCCAATTTGGGCGTTTGGGCCGTATGGGGGAATTGCTTGGATCCCAACTTGCCCATGCTGGCGCTGTTTGCCACTAGAGACATTTCGCCGGGAGAGGAGATAACCTTCGACTATGCGCAAAAGGCGGCCAGTGGGGAGGAAGCTCCCGCGGAGAGCGCGCCGGTAGCGCTCCCAGGACTCGAGTCCACCCCCGAGAAGTCTTACCCCCCTAGAGATGTACTGCGGTCACCCTTAAAACTGAGACTCGATCTTGGGAGCACCCTTCCCGATAGAATTCGGCCCGAGTGCAAGTGTGGTGCTGAGACTTGTCGGAAATTTCTTTTCTGATCTGAACTTGTTTTATAGACAATTACAAGAGATATTTATATATATATATACATATATTTTATTATTATATACACCAAGAATAATGTGTTACTGGTGCTAATGCAAATGTTTGTGCCTTTAAGTGAATATTCTGTAATATAAATGATAATAATTATAGTATGTATTTAGTATAAGATGATAACTATGTAGTAAAGTTTATATGATTTAGTGTTTTTTCTTAACTGGAACATTCGAGTGCTAATGTGATCAAATCTTTCCATACTAGCTGACAGTTTAAATAAAATTTGGACGGCATTTATAGTATTATTTTAATTATCTGATATTTTTACATTTAAAGTCCAGGGGCATATATGTGTGCCCAATACCGACCTTGCTTTAAATGCGTTTTATTTTTATAACTGAATTTCTTTATTTTGTCTTAAAAATGTGAATATTGAGAGAACTTCAATAGTTATTCACCGGTTGATAGATGAATATTAATTTTCCAGTAACCGAGTGATTGGAAACAAAGTAATAACTGATAAATGAATTATTTTTAGCAATTTAAACTTTCGGGTTAACGCTACCTCGACACTACCTCGGCTCTAAGTAGGTACCTATGTACATAATAGTTCTATCTAATGATAATCTTATTTTATCATTTACTTTTTTATTATGGTCACCCTCTTATGGAGCAGGAAACAAAAATGTTATCAATTGAAATAGGTTGACATGTATTTTGCATACATTTTTATGTTTCTAATATTGTTTTATTTCTTTATATCAGTATTGTTTACACTGTAATATTCATATTTGTGTCGGGTTGCGGTCCCGTGGTTAGTGTCGGGGACTCTTAAGTCAGAGTTTCTCGGTTCTAACCCACTCTACCACAATTTGATACCTATTTCTAATAATGAGCCGCTTAGGCTCACAGAAATAGTATGAAATTGAAATACATATTTGCGCAAATAA
Source organism: Brachycentrus maculatus (assembly GCF_059751285.1). Lineage (NCBI taxonomy): Eukaryota > Metazoa > Arthropoda > Insecta > Trichoptera > Brachycentridae > Brachycentrus > Brachycentrus maculatus. The sequence goes on along the minus strand of NW_028280959.1, from coordinate 1,026,160 downwards.
TAAAAACACAAATATTTCTCTTTAATAAAAAATATTTTTTTTTTAGACATGATTCCGTAAACTGTTAGGTACTTTCGGGCTCTACGCTGAAGCATTGATTTAAAAGTAATTGTATGCTATTTTACATAAAGTATTTTATTGGATGAAGAAGTATTCATTATCTTCATTCCTAATATACTACACTACAATATATAACACTAATAGCCCACATTTTTAGCTTAGATATTAGTAAACATTGAATATTGACATTTTAGTATGCAAACATACTGTTCTGGCGTGGATTATATTTGTTTTCTTCTTATTGAAAGATTGATGGAGAATTTAGACTGTTACCCAATTTATTTTAATAAATATATCAAGCAACCAACTGATTTAATAAAACGTTACGAGTAGAAGAGGGAAAAATGATAGTCAAGAGGTTTATATAACTTTGTCATAACAACATGAACCCTAGTTGCGGTTATAACGCATAAAGTGTTGCCAGTAGCATAAACATATAGTGCTTAATCAATTATGATTAAGAACTTAGTGAAACTAAAAACTATCGACCACTCACTACTTCACAATTTTTAAGTTTAAAATTCAAAAGTTCAACACAATAATAGATTTATATTATCCACTGACACTTCGTGATGGAATTGCATTTTTAATATATTATTAGATTAAAACCAATATTTTTAGCTAACCAGTCTGATGATGTCGGTAACGACGAAACCCGGTCGCTGGTCAAATAAAAATAAAGTGGAAAAGCTAAAAATATTGGTTTTAATCTAATAATATATCAACACAATAAGTTGTAAAACAGTAACCAATGTGCAAGGAATCATTTTTGTTACTTTATATGATACTAATTTATTTTTTCACCCTTGTTTAGTTCTAGTTTTAAATGTATTTTTTATTCATGACATGTGTTTTGACACATTACATTTTTATTCATGTGTTCTTGTTTTGTTTTATTTTATTTATTTATAAGGGGTAAATATCACTTTAGTTTACATATTCATTATATGAAATTTGTTAATAAATGGTTAATTAAAATTTTGCCATGTATTACAAAATATACTCAGACTTCGCTTTGCGTCGTTTCACTTTGCGTTTTTTCGAAGTTGCCTCGTTACTGAATTAAGACTCATTTTTGCTGTACGTCATTGTTTTTTTCGAATTGCGTTGTTTTTTTTTATTATTATTCAGAGAATCATTTTAAAATTTTGTAAAAGGTAATTTCCCGTTTTGTAAATTTCAATTTGCGTTGCGTTATTTTGGAACGTATCTACGACGCAATGTGAGGTCTTAGTGTATTTCAATATTCTTAATGATTTTTCCATATGAAATTTTATAAAAATGAAATTATAAAAAAAATATCTTTACTAATTTTAATGCTTGTTTCTATTTTCTCAATAGTCAAACAGAATTCTTTTTAAGTATCCCCATGAATCACTTTTTGTACAAAATTGAGTGATTTTCTTTTCCTTTGATTTCCTATATTGAATTTTTTTTTTGAGTTTTTGTTCTTTCAATTTCGAATCAACAATCTTTAATGTATTCAAATTACTGTGATTTTATAAATCCTTAAATACCTCTCTAAGATAAGCATTATCGATAAAATTAAGAAAGGTGTGTTGAGATGGTTTGGACATGTAGAACGAATGAGTGAAGAAAGAACGGTAAAACAAATTTATGAGGCGAATGTAAGTGGAAAAAAGAGCAGAGGAAGACCGAAAAAAACATGGCACGATCAGGTATGCCAAATACTTGAAAGTGGTCAGGTTAGGAGTCGTAACAATCGGCGGGTATGTATGAGGAGATGCATGAACGTGGAAGAGGCGAAGAATGTTTGCAAAGACAGAGTGGTGTGGCGTTCTATTCTCTCTGCCTACCCCTGCGAGAAGCGGCGTGATGGTCAGTTAGTTAGTTAGTTAGTTAAATACCTTTCCTTATATATTAGGGTTTTATTTAAGTTTACGTAACATCCAAAACTGATTTGGATTTGGTTGGTCACATATTATATAGTTACCTTAAAGCTATGTGTTTTACAATACAATGTTTCTATTATCAGATATTTTACAAGTAAACAATAACAAGCACCGAGGGTATCTAAGTGGGTTATTTATCTTTTCATTAATTTATTTGGCAGTTTGTGGTAAAATGTATCCATTTTTAATTTAAGTTTTGCTTAGTAAATACCACTTTTTCTTAAAATCTATTCTGACACGTATTTCGATGGATTCTGCATCATTTTCAAACTCTGTATGATGCGGAATGCATCGAAACACATGTCGCAATAGATTTGAAAAAATAGTGGTATTTACTTAGTAAAACTTAAATTAAAAATAGGTTATTTATCAGTTGACAAATGTTAACGGAACCTGGTATAGTAAAATATTAATTTGTTAAAATACCAACATAAACTGCATTTTATTTTAGAGTTGTAAGTGTGTATTTATGGCCTTCTCTTAGAACCAATGAATTTGTTAGTGTTCAAGTAAAAGTATGGGGATTTATATTCGTAATATACTGGTGATGCTTCTGCGATTCTTTCATAAGGTCGCCTGGTATTTAAGAAGAGACCGGTGGTAGGAATGGATGATTTCAAAGCAAGAGTGGGAATGGAACCGTCACATAGCTTACTGATGATGGGAAGGCACGGTCTTGGGCAAGTCAAACTTGGCTTGTACCGACTGTTAGATCTACCATACGAGTCGATTCCGTTGTGTGCATAAAACCAAATTATTATTCGATAATAATATTATGTTTACTTATAATATAGCTAGCTTTATTGACACATGTTAAAATATGAGGAGTGTAAATAGTATTCATTTCATCACAGATTTTTTAAAATTGTATAACCACATGTACCATTTAATTTGGTTTTGATAAATAAATCTTTGTTTACTCTGGTGTATATTTTCATTTAATATTGTTTAGACGAGGTATATGAAAAAAATACCTCTACACAAAATACCCCATTTTTTTTGCTAACCCTTGAGACATTGAGTAATTAATAGCAATTATGAATGGTTCCATTAAAGAATATAGTTTTTAGTTAGTTTTTTTGTAGCATTCTCGATAGTACTTGTGATAGATCTATATACTTATTTTATGACTGATATACATAAACACTCCACATATGAGGTAAGTACTCGGCAGAGGCAATCTTACATTGAGATGTCTCTAAATGTTTATCTCATAATTGAGCTAAATATATTTATGTATTTGTTTTATTGACTAAACCGAGCGGTGTTCAGCAGTCTTGTTTCGACTTGTTGGTGACAATTTCTTTCACCAGTGAATTTTCTCGCCAACGGTTGATAATATAAGTAACCAGTGTTAACTGGGACTAAACCTTCAATAAAAACTAAACAATCTCTAAATTTTATTTATCTTCTCCGGTTGTTTCTCTCATTGCTGAGGTTCGTAACCCCCCTGCTGGCTTCCTCCGGAACCTTGAACAACACTCCACCATTGGTCCCTGCATTGTGCAGCCTTAAGAGCTCCTGAAACGGAGAGGCCTGTGTTCTCGTTCACCTGGTAGGTCCATCGGGTTGGAGATCTACCTCTAGCTCTCCGACCTAGGCCTCCGGTTATGCCTCTCACGGTTGTCTGATGGTCTACAAGCAATGTGGCCAAAGAACTGGAGAACTCGTCTTCGGCAAAGAGTCGAAAGACAATCATCCTTTTTTCACTAGATTATTATCCCTCCTGTTCCCAACACAAATTAAAATAAAAACATATTTATTGAGTTAGAAGAAACAAAAATTCACTTAATGATCCATAAACCTTGTAGATAATAAGCAATAATATTTCTAGTCTGTAAATTGTGTTGTTTGATTACGTTTGTCAGGTTACGCCAATGCCAAGATCTACAAGTGCGACAACCCGTCGTGCCCGCGGCCCGCCTCGTACACGTCGGGCGGGTCGGGGCGCGAGGACCGGCTGCCGTGCCTGCGCCCGGCCTGCAGCGGCCGCTTCTGCCTCGTGCGCCACGTCTCCTTCGTGGACTGCCCCGGCCACGACATCCTCATGGCCACCATGCTCAACGGCGCCGCCGTTATGGATGCCGCGCTGCTCCTCATCGCCGGTCATTACTCATTTTCTTTAACCCTTCCTTTGGTGCTAAAAACTTCCGCGTGCACCGGTGATATGTATTTTGTTTGTTGTTTTGAAACCCTTATCCGCACCCCAATGGTGCATAGGGCACTGCATCATATAAACGTAGTGTTGTCTTGATCGTTAACACATGAAGGAAAGGTGATCAGCCCTCCGTTTCCGGTACCAGTCCAAGGTAATATTGAATAAATATAAGAGTGAAAAAATCACTTATATGTATTTATATTTTACCTCCCCTGGGAATCGAACCCGGAACCTCTAGTACAGTAGCCGAGCGTGCGGACCATTACACTACGGAGGCGGATGTACTTTATACACCGGTGATATGTAATTTGTACACCATATGAAAATGTGATTTAAAAACGGGAAAAATGTAAATATTCCTAAATGTTGCTACGACCACCCCGAACGACGACTTGTTAGCTAAAATGAGATCGTCAGAAACAGTATGAAGCCGCGTGCGCGTGTACGTAAAGTGTGGCACACACGCATACTCTGAGAAATGTTTGTGTATTGGTGATTCTATCCCAGATTTTTTTTTACATTTTTTTCAATTCCGTCACTGCAAATGAATAACGTTAAAGTATTATGGAGGAATATAAAAATTCTAAGCCCGTATCTATGATATTTTATATTCATAATCTCATTTTTAAAGTCAAGTTGTAGTAAATACATATCACTGGGAGGGGAAGGTTAACTACCTGATGTCCAAGAGACTCCTACTCCTAGCTATGGACACTGCTTATGCAACACCGCTTATTAAGTTCCTACTTAGGCTCCAACTTTATTTCTTTTATTTAATTTATTATTAGATTAAAACCAATATTTTTAGCTTTTCCACTTTTTTATTTGACCAGCGACCGGGTTTCGTCGTTACCGACATCATCAGACTGGCCGACATCATCGACATCACGAAGTGTCAGTGGATAATATAATTCTTTTATTTAGCCTATTCCTTCTTGTGGGTGGGCTTACTCTTTATGTTTAAAGTTAGTATAATTTCATGTGATTCATGAAAATTCTAGGCAAAAACACTCGCATTAAAGACATGATTTTATACAATTTAATGATTCTTAGATGGCAATGAAGTTACTTAGGTGTATGATTTTACTTGTGAGTATACGTAGGATATAAGTTTATTAATGTACTAGTCATAAACTATCTTAGTCAACACTAATAATACTAACACATTGTTACCGGGCAGTTTTTTCGTCAATCCCGACCCTAATTAGTATACTAATTAGGGTCGTATACTAATCGTAAGTAACCACAAACCCAATTTTGATCTTTACAATGTTTTTTGGATGTCTCTTGCGCTCTATCAAAAGTAAGCAAATAGAACGCTTATAATCGTCTCCCGCTCTCTAGCAACTGTTTGTAAAAGATGTTTTTAAGCATTTCCCGTAAACAATGTGTTAAGAACACTTAATAATATTTATCTAACAACCCTTACTTAGTTCTTTTCAGCTCATGTTTTTGATTACAAATTTTCAAACATATCTTGACTTAAAAATACGGTATCATATTTGAATACTAATAAATGTGATAAGCATCAAATGATCATATTAAGGTGATATTGGCGCAAGATAAGATTTTTGGATAATAGTTTCAATGTCAGTTTGTACTCTTCAGGTAACGAATCGTGTCCGCAGCCGCAGACGAGCGAACATTTGGCAGCTATCGAGATCATGAAGCTGAAGCACATCATCATACTGCAGAACAAGATCGATCTGGTGAAGGAAGGCCAGGCCAAAGAGCAGCAGGAACAGATCCTGAAGTTCGTGCAGGGCACGGTGGCCGAAGGGGCCCCCATCGTCCCCATCTCGGCTCAGCTCAAGTACAACATCGAGGTGCTCTGCGAATACATCACCAAGAAGATTCCCGTGCCGCTGCGGGACTTCACGTCGCCCCCGCGCATGATAGTCATCAGGTCTTTCGACGTCAACAAGCCGGGGTGCGAGGTCTCCGAGCTGAAGGGGGGAGTGGCGGGTGGCTCTATTCTGCAAGGAGTGCTTCGCTTGGGCATGGAGATCGAAGTGCGTCCCGGGCTGGTGAGCAAGGACGCGGAGGGTCGGCTCGCGTGCCGCCCCATCCGGTCGCGCATCGTGTCTCTATACACGGAGCAGAACGAGCTGCAGTTCGCTGCGCCCGGCGGCCTCATCGGTGTCGGCACTCTGATCGAGCCGACCTTGTGTCGCGCGGATCGGCTCGTGGGCCAAGTTCTGGGGGCCGTGGGGGCGCTGCCCGCCATCTTCGTGGTCTTGGAAGTATCCTACCACTTGCTGAAGCGCCTGCTCGGGGTGCGCACCGAGGGGGACAAGAAGGCGGCCAAGGTGCAGAAGCTGGCCAAGAACGAGGTGTTGCTGGTCAACATCGGATCGCTGAGCACCGGCGGGCGCGTGGTAGCCACCAAGGCCGATCTCGCCAAGATCGCCCTCACCAGTCCCGTGTGCACCGAAGTCGGAGAGAAGATTGCGCTCAGCAGACGCGTAGAGAAACATTGGAGGTGAATATTTTACATTCAGTAATAGCTCGCTACTACTTTGGCTTTGGTTTATTATAAATATGTTTTACTTAGTAAGTGACTGGTTTCTAGGAGAGACAAATCTAGCCTTGCCAGACTAAAGCGGGTATGCCCATAATTGTGGCTATGTTGTTGTCACCCACATTCTTTACAATCATTTAAATTCTTCAAGTATTAGACCAATATTTTTTTTCTTACTATGTAACAGGTTTTAGAATTTTAATAATAATTGGAAAAATACATAGATTGCTAATTGGATTGCGGCTTTATCGGCTTTTTAGTAACAATAAAGTATTATATTTGTGGTTTTAAAAAGTATGCATAAAAACGTACATATTTATATATCCATTTTTGGACACAATTGAGTTATGAACGTAATATTGTAGAATGTCAAACTTGTCTGAAATCGGAATGTTACATATGCTTATAGATTATTTTGAATTTTAAAAATATAGTAATGTAACGAGGTAGTTTATAACTGCAATATACATTTTCAACCTATCAGTTGCAGCTAACAAAGGCTAAAAAATGTAGATAGATAATTTATACTTTTGGGTACAAATTATAATATATCCAGTATATAACATACATATATCGCTTGTTAAATGCCCAAGGGCCTCAACACAATTTTTTAAAAACTCTATATTCCAAAAATGGTATCTAAATTGTCAATTTTCACATTCGATAGACACCCATGATTCTCGCATTAGAAATGGACATTAATGTAACTCTAGAGTCATGGGTGTCTTTTTCGAATATGAAAATGTTGACGATTTATGTAGATTTTTTGGAATAAAGAGTTAATTTTTTTTTTGCATCGTGGCCCTTTGGCATTTCACCAGCGATATATAATCATAAAAGGTTTTTGATTTTTTTTCCATTTTGATACTAAATGTTACACATTGTGTATAATGTTCCCTACTTGCCCTCATGGTTTATGTAATTTTTGCAGGTTGATCGGTTGGGGACAGATCCGAGGAGGAGAGACGATTGAGCCGACCAAGAACTAATCTGTGAATTAATTAAAGTCTTCAGTTAATGTAAAAAACTTTTATATTGAAGTTATATATACAAGGTGTTATTTATAATAAACTTATTGATAAATGCCCACCTTATTTATTACTCCACCATAGAAATAATTATCAGGCAAGGCTCAATTTTACACCAACATGTGTGTTTAATGTTGACCCGTCAAACACAGCTGAGTTTCTAAATTTATCTTTTTATTTGCCAGTGTTTTCTACATACTCTCCATGCGTAATATGTATGCATCTGCCTTATGTATTAAAGTTTACCTGACATTTAGTGCAAATACTTATTTTAAAGAAAATGTTATATTTTTATAATGATTTTCGTGTGACCTGTCACTTATTGTTTACATATAAAATATCTTTGTGTAAACAAATCCTATACAATAAAAGTCCGTTAATTCGAATTTCAAATGAAGAGGATTTTGAAAAAATATTCATTTACACAATTTCCAATTAAAAATGAAAGTGGAAATTTTTTATTAAACAAAATAAAAAAAAAAAATATTAGACAGCTTTGAACTTTTAACACACTGTTGTCAGGCAGTTTTTTCATCAACCCCGACTGTAATTATACTCAGACAGTTTGCCGCCTGACCCATAGTTTTTTAATCACATGTATTCGCAAACCTAATTGCCATCTGTACAATGTTTTTTGGTGTCTCGCGCTCTATCAAAAGTAAGCAAACAGAACGCTTATAAGGGTCTCCTGCTCTCTACCAACAGTATGGAAAAGACGCTTTTAAGCGTTTCCCGCAAACAATGTGTTCATATGGACTAAGAGAAACATTTATTGGGTTCATATCAGCCGTTAGGAAAAAATCCGAGTGTTGCCAACTGAAAATGTTGAATAAGAATTTATTCAATTCGATCAAGAAATTTTCAAATTATGAAATATGTTAAATTTTGAATTGTTGCCGCAATTTTTTGCAAATAGTAATTTCTCGGACCATGAAAATTGTGAATATTACTAATTACCATTGTTCTAAATTGTAATTCTTCTTGTAACAGATTTTTACTGTATGCATATGTATTGTGAGCATACAAAAACAGACTTAAGTCATTTTTTTACTGAATTGACATGAAACACACAAATAATTTATGAATCATTTTGAATCTTGATATTAAGTTCAGAAAAAAAAGGATTTTAATCTTTAACTAAGATGTTGGAGTAATTGTATAATCGAATGTTAGAAACCAATTCATAGAACTTCTTTACCAAAATTACATGGATTGACTTTTTGGAATACGCTGATAATACGTATATTATAACAGCCATTAAAAAAAGCCTTTTTAATCATTTGAGTGTGTTCAAATCTTTGTAAATGGTTGTCAATCATGGGTAGAACTGCGAATGTCGTAGTGAATAAATGTATTATTTTAACCAGCCGATGGCAGGTTTCGAATCCTGTAAATAGCCAGACATCCATATTCTCATCATAATACCTTTCTGGCCTCTGTTGAGATAAGTTTCAACAGAAAGCTATTTTATAAGTTATGAAATGGAAAAACACAAAGTTAATGCTTCAAGTATTGATAATATATTTACATATCTCTTTAGTTAACCTTTCCCTTAAGGTGGAGACTGACCGGAGCATTTCGTCGTAACGTAACACGTTACGACGCGAGCATTCAGGCAGTCAGTACAGCGAGCCGAGCGCTCCATCCATAGTTTCAAATGCTCGGTGATGCTCGCCGCGAGCGATGTTACAACGTTATGTTACGACGAAATGCTCCGGTCAGTCTCCACCATTATGGTGATAAAAAACTTCCGTGTGCAACAGTGACATGTATTTTGTACACCATATGAAAATGTGATTTAAAAATGGGATACATGTAAATATTTCTAAATGTTGCTTTTATTGACCATAGTTGAAATGTAAAAAAATTTTAATGTTAAATCTGGTAAGTATTTGAAAACGAAAAAATAAATAAATAGCTGGCGTAGCGACACGACCGCCAAGTCAGGCGATCTGCGCACTGCTGGTGTTCTAAACACGATTCGACATGCACATATACGCAAAGCACGGCACGCACGCACATACTGAGAAACGTTTGTGTATTGGTGATTCTATCCCCGATTTTTTTCACAAATTATTTATCTCCATCGCTGCAAATGAGTAACTTTATATTGTAAGACTTTTATGTAATACATTATTATATTATGGAGGCATACAAAAATTCTGAGCCCGTATCTGTTATATTTTATATTAAAATTCTCATTTTTAATGTTGAGTTGTAGTAAATACATATCACTGGGAGGGGAAGGTTAATAATTATAATGTGTTAAGTTCTTTGTTAACTGTCAGTTAGGACTTTTTATAACAAAAATTAATAATTATTTAATTTATACTTTTCAATGTCTGTAATGTCGAGAAATACATACAGTAGATATTTCTTATTATAATAAAATGGCTTTTTATATTTCAGCATTTTTATTATGAGTAATTCTAGTATCAAAGATTTCATATATCGCTCACTCCTTTCAAGAACGTCATAAATCAAAAATCGTCAATTTTCAGTTGTGCATGTTTTCGGAATGCCCAGAAAATGTACTATGTATATCCCAGCAAAAGCGGCATATTTTTCACTTAATATTTACCCGCTACAGGGCAGAAAGTGTTGTTTTTACATTTTGAAGAAAAGGTATTGTTTAATTATTTTTTGAAATATACTAAATATTTTTCAAATGGAGAAACAACCTTCAGTTTTTGCCTAAAAAGATCTGTTGCACAGTAAAAAATTCAATAAATGGCTTCATATTTATTTTTAATACATTGTATTATATTTTTAAACTTTGAAAACGTTCTCCTGAAAAATCTAGTTTTTCGATTTATGACGTTCTTGAAAGGAGTGAGCGATATAGCTGTTTTGTTCAAAAAATTTTTCATTTTGTTAGCCATATGTGTATGTAAATTTACCAGATATTGAAATACTTAAACATAGAATGTCAGAACTTAAACAGACTGGAAAAAGGAATGGCGAATCATGACATAAATTTGGGTTAAGTCAGACACATTGGAAAGGTATCTGGATAAGTATGGATCAAAACAAATACATAGTAGATTTTATTTTTATTTCACAAGTCCCTATCAAAATACTGTTGATGAAGCAATTATCATCCATCACAAATACAAATTCTTAGATTTAACGTTTGTTCTGACATTTCTTGTTGGAACTGCATTTTATATAATAAAACAACATCATAGTTTTTCCACTTTTATTTTCCGAATCCCGGTCACTGGTCAAATAAAATAGAAGTAGAAGTTGTTTTATTATAATACAATTTCTGCAGTTGAACTTAATGACTGGATAGGTTTTCAAATAAACCTAGTATCTTGCGAACTGCTTAAGGGTTAAAGGTTTATGCTCCTACAGCAATTGCGGTAGAGGAAATTATTGATACCTTAAAAAGTTATTGATTGAAACACCACAATACACAATTGAACTAGAAAATAAACTTGCTCTGATTTCGAACTACATTCGCCTCATAAATTTATTTTACAAATCTTACCTCACTCATTCGTTTCGCATTAACAAACCATTTCAACACACTTTTCTCAATTTTATTGATAATTTTTATCTCAATATTACATTCTTTATTTCACCATTCAAATATCATACATTGAAAATATTGTATTAAATTTTATAATTATTTAGACCAGTTAGCCATTAAAGGTTGTAACATCTTGAATGCACAGACTTTCATATATTCATCTAAATATATTTCTTCACCTATGCTGTGTTGTATCAAAATCTTGATGCTATTATTTTTACTGGTTACGCAACACCAATGGAGGATTTCACTTCCATGTCTCTCAGTGGTTCTTGTTCCCTCGGTAACGAAGGTGCCTCATATTTCCGGAACAGAGCGCAATACAGGAGAGTCGATAGCGTGGATCCCAGCAGCGGACCCACCCAGTAAATCTAGAAATCATAAAGTGGTCTGAACACATTGTTTGCGGGAAATGGTTAAAATAATCTTTTACATACTGTTGGTAGAGAGCGGGAGACTCTTCTAAGCGTTCTATTTGCTTACTTTTGGTAAAGCGCAAGGGATGCCATAAAACTTTGAACAGATGGGAATCGGGTTTGCGGTTACTTGTGAATAGTATACTGGGGGCCGGGAGGCAGACTGTCTTGAGTATAATTAGGGTCGGGGTTGATGAAAACACCGCCCGACAATATTGTGATTATTAAATTATGTAAAGGGTAATGGGCAAAAATTTGACTTTGTTTTTCAGCAGTCATTGGTCAGATGTTGTTTTATAACTAGAAGTCAATTTAACAAACAATATTTTTCATTATGGTCATCAGAAATATGAATTAATGTAATAGATGAATGGCAACTTTTCAGGAGATGATTTTTTTCAGGCAACATTTCAATCTTGGGTAGTATGAGGAACTCTACAAATTAGCAGTGTCTTAAATACACAAACTAGTATTAGGGTGGGTTGGAGGTGGCTCGGAGGTGGCTCAGAGAAGTTCCGAGCGTGAGTCTCTTTTCCCTACACAGATTAAAATAAAACATGTTTTTTAATTAGAAGAATCGAAAATTCACTTAATGATCTACATATAAACCTTGTACATACATAATGAGCAAGGTAAATAAGAAATGCAACTCCATTCTAAAAAAAGGTGCAATAGATTATACGGCCATCCAAACTTAAAACACAGTAAGGGACATTTTTTTTGTAGCAGGTTTTTTTTGTATTTTTGGACTAAGTAGAATCTACTTAGTCCAAAAATGGAAAAAAAAGTACTATAAAAAAATGTCTCTTACTGTGTTTTGAGTTTGGACAGCCGTATTCTTCTTTAAGCATATGCCCCAGATAGGACACCTTCCAGACTTTGGCGTCAGTCAGCAATTGTTTTTCTGCTTATGCTTTTTGGAGCATATTTGATTGCTGATATATATTTGCATATCAGTCATTACTTTAAATTATTATTGGGTCTTGGAACATGAGCAAGACCCAAGTGGCAATGGGCGGGACATATTGCAAGACAGGACCCCACAAGATGGACCCCAAAACTTTTGAGATGGAGAGCTTGGGAGAATAAAAGAGGCATTGAAAGACCTCAAAGATCCAACGACATAGCCGCTATGGGGAGCAGAAACTGGCTGCGAACAGCAACCAACCGAAGGATACGGAAGAGGCCTAAAGCTAAAGAAGAAGAAGAACTCTTCAGTATTACCCAATGTTGGTCCCAATGACTTGTCCAAACTACTGGTCCCATGGATCGTGCCGGATTCATACTGCATCCAGTGTAAGAGCTCTGTAAACATGTGTTATATTTTATTATGGAAATATCTCTTTATATATTACAGATGTTTCATAAATACGTTGCTTACAGCACACAAATTGAGGACAGCGACAGTAAAGCCAAATTTCAGCGCTGTAGAATCTGTATTATCTTTATTCCTCACGTCCCAAACAGAGCATGTTAATAGTATTAAGACACTGGTGACCAGAATCTCAACCAGAACACCCTGAAAATAAAATTGATTTATATAGAAAGATTATAAGTATAGCTTTTTAAACTCATATTTCCAAAGATTTTGGTACCTATTTCAAAACCAATTTTCTAAATGTATTGTCATGAAGTTAATTATAATAATCTTAAAAATAATTTACATAAATTCAACTAACCATTGTAAGTTTGTCTGTTAATTTTTTTATTCCCTAGTTATTCATCGATTACTTAAAAAAATTGAAGCAGCATTGTATTCAAATATGCAGTTGTTTTAATATGCATTCATTTCATTCAAACCCTTATCCGCACCCCAATCGTGCATAGGGCACTGCATCATATAAACGCAGTGTTATCTTGATCGTAAACATATGAAGGAAAGGTGATCAGCTCTTCGCTTCAGTTACCGGTTCAGGGTAATATTTAATAAATATAAAAGTGAAAAAAAATACTTATATTTATTTAACCCCCTTGGGAATCGAACCCGGGACCTCTAGAATGGTAGCCGAGCGTGCTGACCATTACACTACGGAGGTGGACATGTGTGTTTTTATCTGTGACAGATAAAAACACACTTTTTATGAAAATAATTGCATTTTGACCGCAATGGCAACGCCATCTGTTGAACGTTACAGCAATACACTCATTATTTGACATTGCTCATGGCGGACAGCATGTTCTTGACAGCTGCTGTCACTAAGCATTTTCTATGCTTTCGGTTTCCTAGATTTATAATATTTTCACTGCTTGACAAGCATTGTGAAATAAAACATTAAAAGTGTGTGCTTTTTACAGCTAGTAAAAAATAAATGGATACTGACACTTCACTTATCTATGAAGATTATAATAGCTATCAGGATCAATCCACTCATATTGTTCCATATAATATACTATATTATTGATCTACATTATCAATACACTATATCACTGAAAGGTATACTCTCCTATTTCAAGAATGCTGAGGTATTTGCAATAAATATGGGTCATTGGGTATATTGCTTGATACCTGACCCTGAATAGTGTAGTGTTTCCATTTCGCTCACACCTTTCAACAACATCACATCCCAAAAAACTTTTTTAAAGCTTAAAAATATAAAACAATGTATTAAAAATAAATATCAAGTTACTTATCGAACTTTTTACTGTACAACAGATCTTTTTAGGTAAGACCTGAATGTTTTTTCTTCATAAAAAAATATTTGGTATATTTAAAAAAAATGATTAAACAGTACCTTTTCTTCAAAATGCAAAAACAACACTTTCTGCCATGTAGTGGGTAAATATTAAGTTAAAAAATGCCACATTTGCTGAGATATAATACATTTTCTGGGCATTCCGAAAACAGGCACAACTGAAAATTGATGATTTTTGATATATGACGTTGTTGAAAGGAGTGAGCGATTTGAAGTGATTACTTGAATCACTTCGTTGTTATCAGTTGTGATGTAGTATTTTGCGCTTACATTAAAATCCGTAAACAACCAACAGGACGATTCCGAAAGAAAACATACTTATATGTGACCCGCTTCTGACGCACAATTAAGAAAAAATGTTTTTATACATTTCCTGATAACAACGAAGGGGTCTTTTATGTTGCATATGGGTATTTATTAAAAAATATGATTGAGAATTGCCCGTTAGAAGTGAAACTTTCCAAGAAAGAAACTCTTTATTTTATGCACTGCTCTCTTTGCATTTGTTGACGATTTTATTATTTCAGGAATAGAAAATGGTTATTTAGAAAGAAAATGGAAATTCATGGATGCAATAAATATTTCATTTCATTAAGGTATAATAAATAAAAATAATAAACCCTTATCCGCACCCCAATGGTGCATAGGGCACTGCGTCATATAAACGCAGTGTTATCTTGATCGTTTACACATGAAGGAAAGGTGATCAGCCCTCCGCTTCAGGTACCAGTCCAGGATAATATTGAATAAATATGACAGTGAAAAATTCACTTCTATTTATTTTACCCCCCTTGGGAATCGAACCCGGGACCTCCAGAACGGTAGCCGAGCGTGCTGACCATTACACTACGGAGGCGGACATTAAGGTATGCTTTTATATAATAATAATAATGGTTTATATAATAATGGTTGATTTGCTTTTTTCTGTTCTCTAAAGACTCGCACTTTTTTTGTACTTGTCACTTCAATTTCCCTTGGTTTCAATTTTCAATTTCACACAATGGAAATTTTTAACTAAAAAATGTTAAAAGGTGTTTATGTAGCTAATGTGCAGTATAATATGCAAGCGTCTGCTGGTTCCCTATGCATTAACAAGCATTACAAGCGGTGCATTTACGTAAACTGTATATGACATATCGCTCACTCCTTTCAAGAACGTCATAAATCAAAAATCGTCAATTTTCAGTTGTGCATGTTTTCGGAATGCCCAGAAAATGTACTATATCCCAGCAAAGAGGCATATTTTTATCTTAATATTTACCCGCTACAGGGCAGAAAGTGATGTTTTTGCATTTTTAAGAAAATGTATTATATAATTATTTTTTTTAAATATACTAAATATTTTTCAAATGCAGAAAAAACATTCAGGTTTTACCTAAAAAGATGTGTTGCACAGTAAAAAGTTCAGTAAGTTGCTTGATATTTATTTTTAATACATTGTATCATATTTTCAAACTTTAAAAACGATCTCCTGAAAAATCAAGTATTTTGATTTATGACGTTCTTGAAAGGAGTGAGCGATATGTAATGCAGAGTGTAGAAACGAAGTTTCACTTTTAAAATATATTATGCACAAGTACCTGTAATGGTGAGAGAGTGGAATGGGGCAAGGTGACACAGAATGACGTTGCATTTTGAATTGCTTCATCCGGGGTGATGATGAGTAGCACTCCATATCCTAGAATACCTCCGACTACTTGTGCTATGACATATATTCCTGCTACAAGTAGGGAGATATTTCCGTACAGTACAGCACATAGTGTCACCGCTGGGTTTACATGAGCTCCTGATATATGCCCAAATAACTGAAATAAAATGATTACAAGTCTTATTACTTATTACTATTTATATATTACTTATTACTATTTACAGCAGTTTATAACCGTAAGCCTTGTTTTAAGTCAATTAAACTTATCAGATAATTACAGTTATAAAATTTAAATCAAGAAAAATGCCTAACTGGAACTGCTTATATGATGTGGAAGATATTTTTCACACGTTTAAGATTTAAAAATAAAGTTTTGATGTTGTTTATTAAAATTTTAAGTATGAAAATAAAATTTCATGAACGAATGAAAGAACTGAAAGATTTAAATCTTGGAACTAGAATGAAAAATTTTACTGTATATGCTGACGATGCTGTGCTTCTATAGTAGAGAAAAAAAACCTGCAGGCGTTGGTGACAAAAGTGTACAATGCGTGCAAGGAAGGTGATTTATTGATGAATGTTAGCAAATCCGAAATAATGGTTTTTGAAAAAGATTAAAAAATAAAAACATTAGAAAGAGGAAAAGATTGATTATGGATGGAAAGATTGATAAAAATATAAAAAGGAGAGTGTTAATGCTGGGTACAGAGTGAATGGTCCACTAAAATCAGTTATGGCAAATAAAAACCCATCAGTGAAAGCAAAACTGGCCCTACACAACGGAGTCCTGGTTCCAACCCTTATGTATGGAAGTGAAGCATGGAGTTGGCAAAAGAAAGATGAAAGTAAATTGAATGCAATCAAAATGTGATCCCTTAGACGAATATGTAGCAAAACGATGTATGATAGATATTGAAATTGTGATATATGGAAAAAAATGCAAGGCTGAGATATAAGTATTATCGATAAAATTAAGAAAGCTATGTTGAGATGGTTTGGATATATGGAACAGAAAGTGACGAGCCTTCACTGGAAGAGAGTCGCGTCTAATAGGAAATGTGGAAGTCCAAGAGGGAGGCCTTTGTTCAATACAAGACATAAGAAGAAGGCTGAAGTAAGTAAGTTACCTGTACAACAAACATGACCACTAGTCCAGTGCTGAGAGAGTACTGTAGCTGCGGGGGCGCTCCGGAGTCCCAGCCGGGCACGCATCCCATGCAGGCCATGGAGACTATGAGCGCTGTGCCTAGGAGCTCTGCGCTCCCCTTCACGGCCACCTGTTGCCATGTATCTCCCCCTCCCCGCAATGCCCCTCGCAGCCCTGGAATATGAGAAAATAAAACCGTTAATATTTTGTCAAAATAATTATGACACAGGGAAAAAATGCCTGTTAGCCCTTAGAAAAATGTTAAGAAACAAATGTTACCTGAAAATTAAAAAAGCTCTGTATTTTAAGTGTTCAAATCTCTGTATTCGAATCTGGGTTTTGTCCACTTAGGAGTTATTTATATTGGTATCTTAACATAGATGAAGAAGAATATATAAGTCTGAATATTTATAGAACTTACAAATATTTCATAAAGGCATCTGCAAAATAAAGTATTTACTCAACTCGACGCTAGATGGTGCCAAGAATTAGAATGTGAGTGGGTGTCAATTTAAGGATAATCACTTAAACCAGCCTAATACTAGACCTGTAAATACCCAGACTTCCATATTCTTCTCCATCTACGTTGAGATATAAATAAAGCCATGTAAAAAACAATTCTCATACTCTCATCTCAGTTTTGAGGGTAGGTTGATCCATGCCGCAGGACTTGCAATGGCTAAGAGTTATATATCTGAAGAAATCCTTTGTAATCTCACCTTACCCAGCATTGGATAAGATAACTATGACGGAGTAGAAGAAGAAATCATTGACACATTCTGCCATTGTTTACAAACCAAATTGCACCATCCACCATTTGGACAAATAAAATATGCATGTTTGTATAATGCTAGTAGTATAAAGTTCCTACCTTTCCTAAGCGGATTGTCAAACATTGACAATTTCCTTGAAAATGCACTGGGAATCTATGTTATGCAGATAAATATTGACAACATTTTTTTTTGGCATAGAGTGATACATGTTTGGTTTGTTTATGATTTGTTTATCTTACCATCTGGTGTATATTTCACCCAAGCAACCTATGGACAATGTGTGTAATCATTATTATCACATGTCAAATATTTACTCCCTCATTTTGTATTATCTATGTGGAGTATAAAAGTTACATGAAAAGTTGTAAAATATATTTATCTACATATTAGATTTCGCAGATTATTTTCAATTCATCTCACATAGACATGAAATTAGTCGTGAAATAATCTACAATTGATAAATTCCTATAGCGGAAAATTGTTTTTCATTGAAAATTTATCGTTCTTTTCATATGTACAATATTATGACATTTATTTTCTATTTACAAAATTTTAAGTGTATCCAAATACTTGTTTACAAATCTGGATTATCTCGTTTTATTTTATTGAATTATTTTAAATTATTTTTAATTATTATTATTGGAAAATTATGATGATTTAAATATAACGATAACACACTTGTATAAGACCAGTTTTTGAAAAAGTAGTCATATACAAGTGTTTTACATTAGTATTTTTTTTTTAATGTACATAATATGCATTGGTCAAAAACAATTCTCCATACTAAATTACAAAGAAATTTAAAGTTTGTTTAGCAGTTTATTTCTCATTTCAACCAAGGCTAAAAATATTTAGAAAATTATAGTGGTGTAGACACAATATTAAAATTAAATTGATTTCGCGGGTTTTTATATGTGTATGACTCGTAAAAACATGTTTAAAAAAATATTGACCGCAATACCAGCACCATCTGTTGAAAGCAACAGCAACATATGTAATACTAAATATTGTTCATGGCGGACAGAATGCTTCTTGACAGCTTCTGTCACTTAATATTTTTAGAGTATTCAATTGCATTGTTTTTTCAAAGATTTTTAAAAATTTCATTTTTTCACAAGCGTTGTGAAATAAAACGTACCTATTTAAAATATGTGCTTTCTATTTTATTGACTGAGACACAGCAACACGTTGCCGGGTATAGTTATTCTTCAAGCCCTCATAGACACCCAATGGTGCATAGGGCACTGCATCATATAAACGTAGCGTTATCTTAATCGTTAACAGATGAAGTAAACGTGATCAGACCTCGGCTTCAGGTACCAGTCCAGGGTAATATTGAATAAATATTATAGAAGTAATTTACAATATATTATATATTCAGTTTAGTAATAATATTATACAAAACAAATAATTTAAAATACAAAAAATAAATGATTATATATTTACGTACTTTTACTTCTGTCCATTTATTAATATGAAATTCACTGGAATGCAAACTTTACTCTTCAGGAAAATTTTTAACTGAAAAATTCTTAAATATAATTGTTAATAACTATGGAAAATGTAAAAGACGTAACTACATAAAAACGAGTTTAAACTGCTTGACTGACTTGGTAGATAACCACTTAGTCCGGTTGAGATTGATTTATGATCTGAAAATCTCTGCATCACATATGTATGAGTAGCTTCTTATCTACAATCCAAGAATCTCACTCCTCTGTAGTGTTGCCATTACTTAAGGCCCAATTTACTATAAATCGCAACTAATTTTTCTCTAAATCCAGGTAACATTTTACGTAATTGATTTTATTTTTAAAACACCATTTTTGTTAAGGAAAAATAAGTTTTTCTTTGAAATAATTATATGGTTTTGAAAAGGAAAGAATTATTGAAAGGATAAGAGTTAAAAAAAATCTCTTAGATGTATATATTCGGAAAAACAAAACAAATATTCAATACATATTCTTAAAAAAAAAAACGGTCGTGAAGAGACATGTGACCTCTCCGGTAGTCGCAGGGCGAATGAAGCAACATTAAGAATGCTGGCCCTTAAAATCAGTTAACATTTGACGTAATTGAATTTTTGTTTAAAATAGGTACCGTTTTTGTATTGAAAAAATAAGTTTTTCTTTGAAATAAATATATGGTTTGCAAAAAAAGAGTTACTGGGAGGTACAGAGTTAATTTTTTTTTTTCAGTATATATTTTAAAAAAGGTCACCGATATTTATCTAAAAAAAATCGTTCT
The DNA here is from genome assembly GCF_059751285.1 of Brachycentrus maculatus. Classification (NCBI taxonomy): domain Eukaryota; kingdom Metazoa; phylum Arthropoda; class Insecta; order Trichoptera; family Brachycentridae; genus Brachycentrus; species Brachycentrus maculatus. Next base: position 1,006,021 of record NW_028280959.1, on the reverse strand, counting down.
GAATTTGAGTCGGCGAGTTCTCATTAACGCTTTGTAATTACCATCATCGCAGCATTACACTTTATTAGAACACATATGTTTTCAATGATTATTCCCAATCAAATCAAATTCTTCATTACTACATCTCGTCATCAACAATGTAACAAACCTACTTCCAGGATTTGTTACATTGTTGATAATGCAGATATTGTGCCGATATTATACAACATTTGTAAAAATGTATGTATTGTAGATCACCTGCGATTTGTTCGTAAATAACCGGATCCGTTCAATTAAAAAATGTATCAAAAGTTGTTACATTATTCGGTTTTTGGATTCGATCATTTAAAGCTAGTAACGCCAATCAGTGTCCGAATTTGGTTGGGTTTTGCGTATTGATGGTTTGTAATATATTTTACAATTTGACATAAAGAACATAAGCTGGAAATAAATATAAATTGAGAAAATCAAAAAATAATATCCCAATCGGGCAACCGAAAAAGTAACTGTCACTCATCAGTCACATCTATAGCTCCATACACAGTTATTAAGTGATTGGTTCCCAATTTGGAGTGATTCCCTTTCACGATCTTTGATCTGTTTCCTGACTCGCTGATTCTAACTCAGTGATTTATTTATGTAGATTTTTGTGGTTGATACGATTTGTAAATAAATAAATAAATCGAGGGAAATGAAGTTAGGAATTTCGTACGGAAAACGTATTTGGTTTCGTTGTTGGTCATCGGTGTTAATACGATTTAAGACAAAAATTCTTACCCTCAGTTGATACATTTTCTATTGTCAGGCTCGCCTATGAAATAAACTAACGTTATATTAACCAAAGGATTCATCGTTTAATTGGCCCGTATTTAGTGACATAACAGATTTACTGACATTTTGACTGACCGGATCTAACCCCCTACTTAAAATATGTACAATATATACATTTCGTAGTAATTCTATTACTTTTATGTTTTACCATGGAAATTTGCTCATTGTCACATTTGCGCACCGCCCTATCGTACAAACATGAAAATTCTCGACAATTTTCTACAGCGCTTAGCTCCATCTGTTGAAAGATTTTCAAATAAGCGTTTGAATTGAGCTTTTCCGTGACTAGTAATCATCTTACAATATTATTATGTAAATTTTCCATTATTGCTATATTAAAGATAGATGGCGTTTGCAAAAATTTATTTTAATTAGATTATATATACATAGGTACTGCTTTTTATAATATGTACTAGTATTTTGCCGTCTAAAGTATTAATAATATATGGAGTTCTAGAAGGTTTCTGTAATATGAGTTTTTGTTTCAGGTAATAAATTTAGATTCAAACTGTTCAATACTAGGAGTCCATAAAAGATTTTAGCAAAAAAAGATTATATCTTTAATTTTAAAAAAAACTTACATACTCATATAAAAAAAATTAAAATAGGGTTGTGGACTTGGGCAAGTGTTTCGAACATCGGTTCTGAGCATCTGAGTTTGACAATCTGTCACAAATTGACGATAAAAATATAAAAGAACAATAAAACATTGTCATTAAATCAAAATATCAAGATTTATTACAACATTTTGAGTGTGTACAAATACTTGTTCACAAAATCTGGATTATCTCCAATTACAGAAGTTATTTTTATTTAAATAACTCCTGTAATTGGAGATAATCTAGTATTTGGACACACTCAAAATGTTGTAAATAAATTATCTGGTCAAATTATAAGCTTAAATAATAAAAATTAAAATGATGTTTTCTTGCGTTTCTCATGTCGCTCACTCCTTTCAAGAACGTCATAAATCAAAAATCGTCCATTTTCAGTTGTGCATGTTTTCGGAATGCTCAGAAAATGTACTATGTCCCAGCAAAAGAGGCATATTTTTAACTTAATATTTACCCGCTACAGGGCAGAAAGTGTTGTTTTTGCATTTTGAAGAAAATGTATTGTTGAATTATTTTTTGAAATATACTAAATATTTTTCAAATGGAGAAAAAACCTTCAGGTTTTACCTAAAAATATCTGTTGCACACTAAAAAGTTCAATAAGTGGCTTGATATTTATTTTTAATACATTGTACTATATTTTCAAACGTTAAAAACGTTCTCCTGAAAAATCAAGTTTTTTGATTTATGACGTTCTTGAAAGGAGTGAGCGATGTGTGTGATTATAACCCAGGATTCGGACCTCACATACTAATAAAAGAGTTTCTGCTCAATAAAAAGCTTCTTTTCATCTCACCAATAGATGTCTCTAGTGATGTTCTAGTAATTCAAGAATAATGTTTCAAAATTGGTTCATATATACAGAACTTACAAGGAACAATAATGGGTAGAATTGGTGAATGTTACACGTGTGTAAAGTGATGACTTAAACCAGCCTATGACAGTCGTCAGCCCCGTAAATGCCCAGACTTCCGTATTTTTCTTCATCTTTGATGAGATGTCAAAAAATAATATGACGATATATTATGCCCCAATGTCTCAAAGTTAAACCTATGTCCCACAACGGGTGAACACATTAAAAAAATACAATGAAATTTTTTACGGTGATTATAATCATCGTAAAAAAATTATCTTAGGCTGATGTATGATCCTCAGGTTAAGTGTTCTAGTGGAATCAAATAAAAAATATCTCAAGAGCCTAATGAATAATTACAAGAAAAATATATTTTTCATTTTTCCTCTAATAAAAGTATTTGCTGTCTTATCTTACTAAGACTTCTCGTATTTTCCTGTCACTTAGGGTTGATTTACTGTTTTTGCTTAAATATTTGACCAAACTGCTACCAAGATAAGATAACATCTAGCAGTACAAATAATAATCGACATTTAAAAAATTCATATGCACATTTTAAGGTATTATAATTAAAAAATATATACATGTACGATAGGCGCCGCCCGTGTCGTATTAGGGTAGACACTCGACTGCAAAACTGGTGACGCGGGTTCGATTCCCGTCAATTACAAAAAAATCAAGAAATATTTATTTTCAATTGGTCTGGGTGTTTGCGATATATTTCCACATTCACCTTCTCTTTCCTTACCATCCCACCTGCAAACAAAACTATATCTATATAAAGTAGAACCTTTGCGGATTCTTCCATTAAAAAAGTAATTCTTTCATTTTGTTACTTCTTTCTCTCTTTGAATTTATATCTATGACTTACTTTCATAAATTTCCAGCTAATTTCGTACATTGGTATTTGAATGTAGATTAGTCAAAAGTCAAAATAATGTATATGGGCGATGCAAGCTTGTAGCCAAAATAGTTTGCAAAGACCAAGTGGTGTGACATTGTATTCTCTTTGCTACCCCTTAGGGAAAGCGGTAACATACAACCCTTTGGTGGTATGTTGATTATACCTTACGTTGCCAAATATAAAATAATAAACTTGTATCGGTACTCCCTTAATCGGAGGATCTTTATTGAGTACGTAAATTTTGAACCATCTGTGTATTAAATATTTGATTTTCGTCAGAACAACATCGCTTGTTGAGGCATTATCAAATAAATAATAAAGACTGTTCTAATTGTTTTATATTAACAACAGTAGTATACATTACGATGCTACTCGGTAATTGTGAGAAAAAATGTGTAGCGACTGAATCGGAAGCTACAGATAAGTAAAAATATGGAGGTAAATGTTTTATTATTCTAGCCTAGAGATTTTTTAGTATTTGTTCAGTTTAACCTCCCATTTTTTCGTTCATTTAGTTACGGTAGTAGTTTTCTATCAAAATAGTATGTCAGCAATTAAAGCCATAAAAAAGTGACATTGTCTTTATAGCAACAACGATCTAAATTATTATTTGATTAACTTTTTATCTTTGAATTTCAAACGTTATAACGAGTTTTAAATATTTTGTCAAATTTTGTGCCAAATTAGCTTAAATTATTTCTGTAAAAGTGGAGTATATACGAGTAAACATATGAATAAAAAACAAAATAAAATACTTCTTTGAGGTCGCATTTTAAGTTTATTAATGCAATGCAAACACGATTAGTTTTAAAAACTATATACATATGTTCTCATCAACAGGTTAAAATATAAACTCGTGTTTATGTTAATAAATCCATAAAGTTATTGACATTAGTTTGTAAATGCCATAACAAGGCGAAACAACTGCCACATATGTTATTTTTATAAATAGAATATTATTGACTTAATTGTATTTTATTATTTAACAATAGTATTTAACAGTATACTCTAAAAATCATTGTGTGATTTTAATATTTAATATATATGTAAATGTAAATGGAGTTCTACAAAATAAACTCCAAATTGATAAATAAACTTAAAAACTGTTTAGTACAATAGTTTTATTTCTGTATTAAAATTATCACGTTATTCTATAAAGTTAATTGCAAATCAATAATGTTTAAAATACTCGTATTGTGTTATTGGGTTTGATAAATACGTTTTCACTCACATAAAGATTCAAACGGAGATTAGTGGTTTTTAGGTGATATTTTAATACAATAATTGTTTTTTAAATTTAATTAATGCATTAATTTTTAAATCAAATACAGATTTTTTGACATTTGTTTGAAAATGCCATAACTAGACGAAACAATTGTCTCCATTTTAAAATTTATATTTTTTTAAACATACAATTTAGTAGACTCAATAAATCTGTGTTTGATTTAACTACATAAAATAATGATATTTTAATAAATAAAAATAAAATTCAACTCACTTTGCATTAGTGAATTATTATCCTTTGTTTCCATTGCAGAACTTGGCGAATTGCCTTTTAATTCAATTTCCGGCATGTTGGGTTTGGATTACACTGGGTATTATAGAAAACTTTTCATTAATATAGATCTATTATTCGATCTACGGAATTGATCTGACAGTCTCGGCCATTTCAATGTTGTGACTGTTCCGCTGAATAAAAATTCCCACGAATACTTCATTAAAACCTCGCATCTCAATTTGCACGGTGATTCGGAAACTACACAAACTTTTTTTTTAGCAGCATATTTTTTTTAGTATAAGTTGTTGGAAACATTTTCTTGAGATAGTTACCTTTTATTATTTTGTTATTTAGTTTTCTTATTCTTATCAATGATATTTTTTTATTTGACATTAAATGCATAGAAATTATACATACGTTTTTAAATTATTTTTTTTCGATATTCAAGTATTTTTTGTACATTTATAAGTAAATATGTACTTATACGTAAATACGCTTTAGCGTTTGTATCATGGAGCAAAGAGAATAAATTAAATTTAAATACCATTTATAAATAAAGTAAGTTTTTTTTTTCAAAATTTTATAATAATCCTAATAACAATACTTTTTTATCATTTTGAAAGAAAAATAAAAATGCCAGAACATTGGTAGTCATTTTGAGGTAATATAAATTTGTTTTAAGTTTTGATCTTTCCGCGTTTCGATGCATTCAAAATCAATATTCAATGTGGTGTTCGATAATGAAATTAAATGCATCGAAAAATGTCACTTATATATTTTGAGAAATAGTGGTATTTACCATGTTAAACTTAAATTTTAAGAGTAATCATGGCGTTGAAATTACTGATTTAATTTATAAAATAGTTTAATTTTATTTAATTATTTTTGTATTTTTTGTTATTATCCCAAAAACTGTGACGTCATTAAAACAATATGTATATGTGCATAGATACCCTTGGCAATGTTTTAAATTCTTCATAAACTTTCTTTAAACTCATATCTTCGAAAAAATAGTTGAAATATGGAATGGGCTGTTTGAATCATTCTGTGTGCTTATAATTACGCAAACAATTTAAACATGAATTTTATCTCATAAAAAATACTTTGAGATTTTATTTACCGTATACTAATTACATAAAGACTTTTTATTCATAATTATTTATTCTAGTACTATCAAATAAAGTTGTCCATTACTTCGATGATGGACGAGTGTGTATATATGTAAATATAAATAATATGCATGATTTATATTATGTGTGTGCATATTATTTCATAAAACAAAAGTCGTGGATGTTGTAGTGTTTATCTGAACGACAATAATATACTTAATGATACAAAATCACTATTATTTTGTATAAAACGCCGTATCATTTTATTATTATATAATACAATTATGTTTTGTTTAACTTGGTAGCCTTGATTTGAAACACGAATGTGAACGAGGAAACAAATAATTTTGTTTTTATTTTGTTTTATTACTTTTGTTAGTATAAAACGTTTTTTATTTTCTTCTTGGATTGAGGATCTTCCAGCAATCTTATATTTGTCAGCCCTGCCCGAGTCTTCTGGATAGGGGAGGAGATCTGGGACTCATCATGAGGCATGATCGTCACCAACTTTTCCATGAAATAATGATGGGGAAAGTGGAGGTTAGAAGAGGTAAAGAAAATCCCGGCTTTATGTCATAAGGCTGACGATTTATTGGTCCTGGTAAGAAATCATTCTAGATTTCAGTAACTGATTCGACAGTCACTTTGTGGTAAAATCTATGCATTTTAAATTTAAGTTTTACTTGGTTTAAGTTTTACTAAATACCACTATTTCTATCTGGTACACGTTTCGATACATTCCGCATCATTTTCAAACACCGTATGTGAAGGTAAGTCCAAACTTTAGAGTCGTGTCCTTGGGACGTTGAAGGGTGAAAAGCGGGTAGGAGCTGTTTCTTATTTTTATTAACTAATTTATTAATTTATTAAATTTAATTTTTAAAATTTTTATCAGTAGGAACAAGGACAAAAGGGGGGAGGCTTTAGTCATCATCATATTGTTGATTATGGGTTTCTTTTGTTTCATGTTGTATTTTATGACTTTTCGTAAGTATAAATATTTTTTTAAGATTTCCATATTATTGTTATATGTGTGATCGTTATCTATTCAATGGTAAGTGAACTTAGATAAATTATTATTTCTTAAACATGTTAGTTAGTTAGTTATTAGCATGTTCCCTGATACTTGTTTTGAATTTTCTGGACTGTGGGAGTTCATACATTGGTATGATCAATGTATGAACTTCCACAGTCGCAGTTTGATTTGCATCAAAAACACGCGTGACTATAGATTTAAAGAAATAGTGGTATTTACCAGGTAAAAAATTATTAAAAATCATTATAGATGTTTAAGTATAGCGGCTAAGTATAATTGGTTTGCGTCGGATGAAAAATATGTGTTTGGAAGAAAAGTGTTTCATATTCCATACATATGCTTCGTCTATTCACCGCTAGATGTCTTATTATTTTTATTCAGTTAGACCTATTAGTCAGTTAAAAATCATTGACATACAGTATAATATTATGGAAAAATGACAATCCAACAAACAATCTAGTAAATTTCACTCCTGTTTTACGAACCGGCTCTAGCGACAGACATGGCCTTTCACAATTGCAAGACAGACAGGGGTGTCAGAGCTACATAAATTAAAAGAACTTAGGTGAAATAAATGAACATTTAACCTCACTTTACCTTGGTGAGAAGAATCAACTGCTTATGATGTTGAGAAGGAGATGTTTCATTTTAACTAACAAGTTCTTGCACGCACGCAAGTCGTATTCAAAACGAAGGTCGTATACCAGCAAAATGTTTCGCGTCCAAACATGACGTATACAAAATTGGACTTATTCCAAAGCATATATTATTTTGAGAAATAAAAAGGCTTTGTTTTTTGATCCACTCGTATTTTTTATTAACAACCAACTAATTTCGGCAACAACCTGTTGCGCTCTTCAGGGTTTATGACTTCATAAAATAAACTCTGAACAGGTTGTTGCCGAAACTAGTTGGTTTTCAATAAAAATGTGAGTGGATTAAAAAACAAAGTCTTTTTATTTCTCAAAAAAATATATATCACTATGATCCACAAAGTTAAGCTTTCAATATGCAAAATATATTCCAAAGCAGACTATACCGAGGTTCCACTATATAAGTAAATATATAAAATTTTAGAAAAATAAGTGCATTAAAACAAGAAAAAGGTAGGTCCTTTTTGTATTTCCTCATTGGGATGAGAAAAGTCATTAAAACCGATTTATAATTAAATTCGCAGTTGAGGCAGTGGTGGTATTTTTATATTTACACTAAATGGATGCGCCTAAAACACTATCAGAATTATTCAAATGTCTGGCTTTATTTGGGAAAAAGCCGATTCGGTATATTCGTGTCGATTCTGGACATTCCAGGTCACGTGTAATGACTGCTCGCCATCCAAATCCCGCGAGGAAAGAGTGGCCATTCTGCTGTGACGTCACGTCCCTTGTCCAATCAGCGATGGATATTTTGAAATTCCAATGGCCTCTCAAATATTTAGAATTCCCGGTGGCGACGTCAATTTTCCGGAATTTTCCGACGTGTAATCCCTTATTAGTAAACCAATCTGACACAGTTTCAATTTGAAATATATTTTTATATGGTATTTACATAAACATTAAATAAATTATTAGTAAACCAATCTGACACAGTTTCAATTTGAAATATATTTTTATATGGTATTTTCATAAAAATAAAATAATTTATTAGTGAACCAATCTGGAAAGTTTCAATTTAAAATATATTTTATATGGTATTTTAATGAAAAAGTAATTTATTAGTAAACCAATCTGGCAAATTTTCTATTAAAAAAATATTTTTATGTAGTATTTATATGATTTATCCGCCTCCGTAGTGTAATGGTTTGCGTTTTTAGCTACCGTACTGGAGGTCTCGGGTTCAATTCCCAGGGAGGGAACCAATTAAATATAATGTAAGTGATTTTTTTACTCTAATATGTATTCAATATTACCCTTTGATATATCCGCCTCCGTGGTGTAATGGTAAGCGTGTTTAGCTACCGTACTGTAGGTCTCGGGTTCAATGCCCAGGTGGGAACCAATTAAATATAATAGAATTGATTTTACACTCTAATATTTATTTAATATTACCCTGGACTGGTCCCTGAAGCGCGGGAGTGATCACCTTGCCTTCATGTAAGTAACGATCAAGATGACACTGCGTCAGTACGATGCAGTGCCCTATGCACCATTTGGTGCGGATAATGTTCGATAGCACGCTCGACTACCGTACTGGAGGTCCCGGGTTCTTGTCAAGAAGCACGTTGTCCACCATAAGCAATGTTGAGTATGACGTATGATGCTGTTTCGTTAAATACATATATGTACAGTATCGAACAGATTACTTGAAAAAAATATTTGTTTGTTTTATTTTCGTAAAAAGTGTTGTAAAATCTTTTGTTTATTAGTTACATCACAAATTCATAATTAATATGATCTCATTTGGGCTCAGTCAAAGATTTTACTCTTCTTGACATCTATTATATAAGGTTTTGGCACATGGATGCCATTTTTTCGTCTCGAAACCATACCTGAATTGTGGACAAAATGAGCTTTTCCAACGTAGTGCAATCAATTTTTGAGAGCCGATTCTTACAGGCTGTCGATAGATTTTCAATTAGGTTAATTTCTGGCAAAATTCTTGGCCAGTCCAACACAGTTCATTGTATTTGCGTGAAAATTTTCTTTTTTTTTGGATTTGTGGCAGGGGGTTAAATTCTATTCATATTATATGGCTATTCATCATCTCAGTCGCTGAAAGAAGCAGCCCTGGTCCATAATACGAGGAACACCCTTAAAACATTATTTACGAAAAAAATACATTTTTGTTTTGTTTAAATTAATCTGTTTGATACTATATGTATGTTTCTGCCATTGAAATTGGCATAAAAAACTTTTGTTAAAAAATCGCATGTTTTTAACAAGTTAAAGAAAATTTTCTATGTAGTTCTGAATAACTTCTGGAGATTTGAGGTTTTGAACAAACGAACGTTTAATTTTTTTATTTATATAGATTATTTATTAATTATGTTGCTAATCAATTATTTTAATATGATGTTAATTATAGTATCCGAATTGTACGTTACGTTATGGATAATCAATCATTCCGTTTTGATAATCAGTTCAAACATTTGACGTCAAAAATTACTAACGTATGGAACATACGTTAGTTATTTTATTATTATACAAAACATAGAATCCGCAAAACCGGTCCCTCGAAGTCCCCTGAAATCGAATTGCGATCCCTCAGATGAATGCATTGAAAAATCGATGTTAACAGAATTAAAAATGAAGATATTAGAAGGGAATTAATAAAAATAAATTAAGGATAATCGGAGTGTAGAGGATAATCAGATTTTTGCTTGAAGTAGTGTAGACTTGTGGAAGACTTGTGTGTGAGAATGGTTTACGTGAGAATGACTAAATAATAATTTGTAAAAAGCCTTTGGAAAGCAAGTGAGTGAATGGAATAAATTTTCAATTATGTGGAGTAGATATATGTATTGGTTTGCTACTTAGAACGTGTTATTAGTATGATTCACATTTTTGTATCATTAATTCATTTCCATTTCATAAACCTCTGCATGATTACTATAGTCATTCAATTAAAAATATGTATGCCAGAAAGCTTTTGAAATTATTTTCTAGTACCAAAAATTAACTTCATAATGTTATTCTCCCAAAGACAATCTTAATAAATGTTCTATATGAAGAGGCTCAGAATTATCATTAGCGTTCAAAATTATCTCAATTCGCGACTTACGATGCGCGGTTTTAGCTAAAAGTTATATTTGGCGTAGCGTTCTTATGCCAAAACGTTAATATAAATGTACCTACATGTAGGAAAGGGATGAAAGCGTACAGAAATATGATTATATAATGTAGTATATACCCATCAAATAAAAAGCTAAAATTTAAGTCAGATATCGCTTACTCCTTTCAACAACGTCATATGTATATAAAAAATCGTAAATTTTCAGTTGTGCATGTTTTCGGAATGCCCAAAAAATGTACTATATCCAAGCAAAAGCGGCATATTTTAAACGTAGTATTTACCCGCTACAGGGCAGAAAGTGTTATTTTTGCATTTTAAAGAAAAGGTATTGTTTAATTACTTTTGAAAATATACTAAATATTTTTCAAATGGAGAAAACACATTCAGATTTTACCTAAAAAGATCTGTTGCACAGCAACAAGTGGCTTGATATTTATTTTTCATACATTTTATTATATTTTTAAACTATAAAAAAGTTATCCCGAAAAATCAAGTTTTTTTAATATATGACGTTGTTTAAAGGAGTGAGCGATATGTGTTCTACACGGTAAAGGTATAAAATTTATTAAGAAAGGCCTTCTAAACTTTGAATCTCTACTACATTAAGTCCTTAAACGAGGTCTTAAAAATACCTAAGTTGAAAGTGCTTGCAAATTGTTACAAAAGTTTTTATCTTACAAATCTGTTTAAAACAAATTATTTAAAATTGCTGGATCCAAATATCACCATAGCGGCTGTAGGAGGACATTCCGTTACGTTTACAAACGATGTAATGAAGAAGCATTGTATTCTCAATACTTTGTGGTTAGTCATTTTTAATTTGATATTTTTTTACAAAAATGTTAGTAATACTAGTATTTACGTCTTTTTCATGTCTACAGGTTAAAATCTCGGTGAGTGGTTAAATACTAATATTATTAAAATTTTTGTAAAAAAATATAACAGTAAGAATCATTGTGTCTGGAGTGTTATACGCATATAAAATCTGTTTGCTTTTTACGTTTTTATCGTTTGTATAGTATATTGAAAAAAATATATATGAATGTTGATAACTGATCCATAATACATCGTTTGGCCCTACATTTATCTCAGAGACAACCGTTGTATTTCGACCACATTTAGTCTAATTACATAATTTTTTTGCCAACTCCATGCTTCATTGTGTACGACCAGTTTAGCTGGTACTTACATATATTTCAAAGAAAGCTCATTCCACACAATATCATTTTAATTTAACAGTCATTAATAATGATATAATGTTCCTCAACTAATTTAATTGTTAAATGGAGTGAATTCATATGTAGGATAGTGATAAAGTGTTGTCTGTTGTCACCATTGACCTCAATCAAAATGATATAAAAAGACATGAATTATCGTTTCCTACAAGTTTCCTCCCTAAGGAGGCAATTATAGTAAAGTACCCCACTTACACCGAAATAATAGGTTCATGAATAAAAAATAAGTTGTTAGGGGTGGAAGAAGGATGAGAGACGAGGGTAGGAGGTGACATTTGTGCTGATTTTTCGTACTTTTGAATGCCTGTCATAGTTTAGAAAAAATAAATTAATCAAGTTTTTTTTTTTTTTAATTTTTTGCCACTCGTCACATTTTATGAATGAAGTGAGCGCAGTTCTTTTGTTTTTCAGGATTCTGATTTTTTTCATCAGAAATGTCTTATTCTAATATTTAAGTTAACTTCTTAAATAAGTGCTCTTGAGGTAGGATTTTACGAAAATGGTGCAATATAAATTATCCAAATTTATTATTATTTAAAAATAAATTTATCTCTTATTATTAAAATATATGGTAACACGTGTTTCGAAGCATTCAGTATCATTATTGAACATTGTATGGGAATCTTCAATGTTGGCCACCACTGCTGTAGGGTGATTAGCCCCACGACAAACCCTTCTCTTTTATAAGGAGGGTTCGAGCTTTGGGGCGGCAGAAGTGAGTTTTTGTCTACAAATTTTCACTCAAGAATTACATAAAATATTTATGTACTTACCCACTCACCAAAAGAACAGGCTATAAAAATTATAATGTTGGAGTCCAAGTATGAATATGATGGGTGGTGTTGTAAAAGTTTGGCGAGCATGCCTTTGCTATTGTGGGCCTGATGGCATGGAATGCTCTTCCTTCAATATGATCTTTAGAAATCTGACTAACTAAGAACACATTTGTTTGCTAAATAATTTGCACTATCTCCTTTTCCTCAATTCAATCACAATGAAGCACCATTAAGTTAGCATTTGACGTAAAAGGCGCTATATGAATAAAAAAATATTATTATGAAGAATAGTCTCCAATTACATATTTGTATGAACTACCTTTTTTTTTAAATTACCTAATGTCCAAGTGACTCTAGCTACGGCTTATGCAACACCGCTTATCATGACCCTACTCAGGCTTCAACTTTTTAAGTTTCATAGCCTATGCCTACTCGTGAGTGGATTTACTCTTTATGTTTAAAATTACTATAATTTCATGTAATTCATGAGTGAAAATTCTAGGCAAAAACATTCGCTGTGTGAACTACCACGAATGTGTCTACAAACACTATTTTCCTATTTCCGTACAACTTTGTACGGAAGATGACTTTACTACAAATATCGCTCACTCCTTTCAAGAACGTCATAAATCAAAAAACTTGATTTTTCAGTAGAACGTTTTTAAAGTTTAAAAATATAATACAATGTACTGAAAATAAATATCAAGCCATATATTGAACTTTTTACTGTGCAAAAGATCTCTTTAGATAAAACCTGAAGGTTTTTTCTCCATTTGGAAAATATTAAGTATATTTTAAAAAAATATTAAAACATACCTTTTCTTCAAAATGCAAAAACATCATTTTCTGGCCTGTGGCGGGTAAATATTAAGTTAAAAATATGCCGCTTTTGCTAAGATATAGTACATTTTCTGGGGATTCCAAAAACAATCACAACTGAAAATGGATGATTTTTGATTTATGACGTTCTTGAAAGGAGTGAGCGATATGTGTTTTAATATATTGTATAAATAAAACCGCTTGACCCGTATACCACTGTCAACCACTAAAAAATTCTAGTTTGAAATTCGAGGATGGAAAATACATCTTCCGAGTGAAGTGTAAGGGGTTTTCTGTACTCACGTTTTGTATTACATCCGATGTCGGTCTTATAACAAAAAGAGATTGAAATGTGACAGCGGTCATACGGGTATGAACGGAGTTAGAGCATTTACATACATACATATTTGTAACCATAAATATTATATTACTAAGAGAACAAGATGGCGCCTTTTTGGTAGAAATTGAGAAAAAACACATCAGCTACTATATTATATTTATTAAAATAAAAATAAAAATAAATAACTTGTTTAATATATAAATCACACGACAAGTTTCGAGAAACACTAGAACATTATTATTATCAGGGTTTGTGTACTAAAATTTCTTGTTGAAACCGGTTGGAAAAAGTGTAACAATAAAAAGTTATTAAAATAAAGTAGTTGTATTTTATAAAGTTTATAAAATATGCCACAAAGTATCTGCGAAAACATTCAAGATTTTTTTATTATTATTTAAAAATACATATATATTCGAAGTTGTTACATTCCTTAACAATTTAAAAGTAATTGTATTACATAATATTTAAATATGTAAACGGTAGTAAACAAAATACATAAAAATTTAATAATATTTCGGTATTGAACGCATTAACGTATTTTACATTGATTTCTATGAGAAAAATGTTTCGCTTAACGAGTATTTCACGTAACGAGTAATACGTTGGAACGAATTATGCCCGTTATAAGATGTTCCACTCTATTTTTTTCCCTACCTGTTCCGGTTTAAATCTTCATAATTATAGCAAGCCAATTTAAGTAATAAGTATTATTCACATCTAAAAAGGTAACTAAGCACAGATTTTAAAATTTCCTATGAATTTGTGTGTTGTTTTTTGGTGTGCAGTCGGCTTAATGACGAGTGGGATCATTCCCGAGAGATCAAAGTCAGGTCAGAAGTGGCGAGAAGCTGCTTCTTCAAAAAACGTGATCTCAATAGTAATAGAAATTTCGATCTCAATTTGCGCATGAGAATCGTACGATGCTACATCCTTTCAGTACTGATGGCGTTGAAAGCTGAATTCTCAAACTGCCGCAAAAAAATATTGAAGCTTTCGAAATATAGTGCTTTAGAAGAATGTTGAAAATATCATGGGATCATAATAATTGTAACAAAGATCATACTGAAAAAAGAAGAAAAGTTATTTACACTACAGAAAAGAAAGCTGGAGTACTTTAGTTATTTTATGATGGGAGATAAATGGGAAATAATACGTAACATATTACAAAACAATAAGGTAAATGTAATAAATTATAAAAATTGCAAGTTTATATGGCTTACAATCTTAGTTCATTCAATGTAAAATTAAGAGGTTTATAACAGGGTAAATTCAATATTGAAATAAGAGGTTTATACTAGCTTAAATCTTAATAAATTCATTGTAGATTTAACAAGTTTATAAAAAGATTAGTTCATTACAACAAAGTAAAATTAATATAGAAATAAAAGGTTTATACCGTATAAAATCTTGGAAAATCAGTAAGGAAAAAAAGGTTTATAACAAGGTAAATTCATTTAGGAAATAATAAGTTTATACTGGCTTGATATTTTGGTAATTTCAATACAGAAAAAGAGGTCTATAACAAGGTAATTCAAAATATAAATTAGAGGTAACAAGAAAAATTCAATATTGATGATAATAAGAGGTTTATACTGGATTGAAATCTTGGTAAATTCGATAAAAAAGTAAAAGGTTTATAACAAGGAAAATTCAATACAGAAATAAGAGGTTTATAACAAGGTAAATTCATAATATATAGAAATAAGATTTTTATATTGGCTTAAAATCTTGAGAGGGTGGTTCTACTGTAGCACTAAGTCGCTGCGCAAAGCAGTTGCAGACAAAGTAAAAAAATATGATTTGGTAATTGCCAAAGAAGAAGAAGAAAAAGTGAAGTTTTCTTTGCTTTATTTCTCGTATTGTACCTACTCTTGCTCAGAATGGTCGTGAATGATTGTTATAGGTGAAATACGGTCATAAGGGTCACAACGTTTCGGTATGAAAAAACTAAAAGCTTATGTGAACGACCTTTGATGAGTCATCAAATCTGAAACTGGGATAGGAAAGTAAAGAAAAACGTTTCACCATAATATAAATGGGCCATAAATTTCCCAACCTAGATTTAATAAAAACATTTATTTTGAGTTATATCAGACTGATGGTGTCGTGTGATAAATTGATAACATTAAATACAACTTATAAGTTGAACTTCATTAATAATAAAATTATTTACCCAGAAACGTTTTAAATTCCAGTCGTTTTAATTGAAATACAGAACCATTATTATAAGTAACTAACTACCAACTACTAGTATTATATGCAAATCGGTATCTACATTCAATGGTGAATAATTTCATTAGAATATTATTATTTTTTTCTTTAAAATCTATCATCTGGGAACATATTTGTATGACTTAGTACGTTCTGCTAGAATGCCCTCTATATATGTAGAACTACAAAATCAAAAAACACAGAAACACATCACACAAAATCTAACGCTAAATCTAATCTACTCGTAATATCATCTGGTTAAATGAACTTTGATTATTATGCAATAAAGTTGTACAACCTGCTTCTCTATTATCCATAAAGTCATTAGAAATTAAACTAGATATAAAAGAACTATTCATAATTTGATAATAGAAGTGGATAGATTTAAAATAGCTCGCATAATTCGGCCATGTCGTATTTGATTGCAAAAAAAAATTTCATTCAAATTATATGTATATTTTTAATATGTCCTCGGTACGGGAAACATCAGTAAAGGCACATTATTGTAATTTGTAATTTATTGGTATACGAAAAATAAATAAATATCCTGTATCGAAAAACGAAATATTGCAATGAAATACATTAATATGTTGAAGGAAAATTACAAGCCTTTTGAAAAATATTCCCAAAAAGAGTTTTTACGTCATGGAAAAATAAAAAAAGTTAGCTTTGCATCGGAAAATGAAATATTTACATTTCAAATTATTCCTTTTGCGCTCTGAAGAACTGATAACAATTCGCAGAAAAAAGGTATGTCTCTTGAGCAGTTATTTAAAGAAGAGTTCAAAGTACACAAAGCCAAGCCATGAAGAGGTCTATTTAACGAAGGAATTTACAATGACTGCCTTTCCGTGAATGAAGCTTTCATCGTGAGGGAAAACATTTCCTCGATAACAGCGCGGAAAATACACTTCCCAACGAAGCCTGACAATGGGCGGGAGTGTTGGAAACTGGTTTTGTTAAAGGATGCATTATCCGTGACACGGTACGTAAAGTGCTTCACCTTTTAAGCGGTAATTTGGTGGCGAATGCTCGATATATATGTAAAGTAAAGGGTCCTACACTTATTCAAAGACTAATTTAAAAACTCAACAGTTTTCAGTACTTGTAGTGAAAAAATCTCAAATCCTGAATATATTATATAATAATTATTGTTGAATTGTGATTGAAAAAGATACTTTATTTCAGTAAAACCATGTTTTTATGATTATTCTAGGGTTGAGATTTAAAGAACACTATTCATTTTATGAAATAAGTAAAAAAATATACAGTAAAATATGGATTTATCTATGTAAATGCAAAAAATTATAATTTCTTTGATTAGCAGATTAGTGAAGGTTATTAAAATGTATAAAGTGATCACTTAAGCCCGTCAAATGTCAAGTCGTATTAAAAATAATTAAAAATGGTCAGGTCGAGAGTCAGAACAATCAGTGACTATGTATGAAGAGATGAATGAATGTGAATGAGCCGAAGAATGTTTGCTAAGTTTGGCATGATTTTTTATTCTCTCTGCCTACCTCTGCTGCGAAGTGGCGTGATGGTTATTTTCTTAGATATTTTTAAAAGAGGCTGGGGGTTGTATTCCCGTACTAGTTATGAATGTGATGAGACGTCATCACAAGATGTCCCTCATGTAGTGTGGATATGTCCTGTTTTTGAGAAGAAAATATTTAAATTGGAAACAATATATGCGAAAAAGGTATGCAGTTGATAAAAATTGATGAGAAAATAAGTTACAAAGATCAGAATAAAATGTTATCTAAGATAAGAAATAACTACCTGAAATATTCATGTAATTAATCGTGTAATTATTATTAGAACACACTACATAAATTGAAAGTGGTCAGGTTAGGAGTCGTAACAATCGGCGGGTATGTATGAGGAGATGCATGAACGTGGAAGAGGTGAAGAATGTTTGCAAGGACAGAGTGGTGTGGCGCTCTATTCTCTCTGCCTACCCCTGCGGTGAAGCGGCGTGATGGTTGGTTAGTTAGGTAGTCAGAAAAATTATATCATATAATTTTCAACCCCTGGCTTGTTGATGACGTCGCTAACGATGAGACTCGGTGACTGGTGAAAAAAATAAAATTGGGAAAAAACGGTTGAGTTGTTGTGTTATTAAAAAATATATATGTAAACAAAATGTAATCATAAATTAAGGGAAATCGTATAATTTCTTTTGACAATACAATTTATAATTTATTCATAAAATTTCCACTAGAGCGAGAAATCGAGTGAGAAATCGAAAAAAAAATAAGGTTGAGAGGAAACATAAGTAAATGCTAAACAAAAGAATACATTAAGATTCCCATACAACGTAAAACAGCTGAACATTTATTATTCCACGTATTCCTACCGTTCAACGGATGTATTATTTATCGAAGGAATATATAATTGAAGATTGCTTGTGTTTGATCACCATTACGTATGGAAACAATTGTGTCGTCTGCAATCACCTCTAAAGTGCACTTATCTCCTTAACGTTAGAGGGAGGGGTGTGAGGGAGCGGGGGAGTGGAGGGAGAGGGAGAAGGCTGCAATGAAATTATGCCCAAATCCCGAGAGTTTTCCCTAGACGCCGTCTTTCTCTTCTGCGTCGTCTTAAAGGGAGTTCTTACAAACGAATAATTCGGAAGAATTCACAATATATATAAATATATATTGTATATATATATATATATATATATATATATATATATATATATATATATATATATATATATATATATATATATATATATATATATATATATATATATATATATATATATATATATATATATATATATATATATATATATATATATATATATATATATATATATATATATATACATATATATATATTGTTCAAAATAACACAACAATAATTTAATTTAACAAAAACACAAATTAGAATCTTAAAATATGACAAATTGAAAAAGTGGCACTTAAAAAAAATGATCTAAGGCGTAGATGTTTGGAAAATTCATAAAAGTGGAAATATCTGGAAAACTAAGGCACTTTTACTGTGGTCATATTTTCATTTTTTGGTAAGTCATAGCTGGCCTAACAACATTTAAAAGGAATAAGTAGAATTATGGGACACCCTGTATATATAATATATGTATATTTTTAAAACATCATATGCTTTTTTACATTTTTGTTATCTTAACACAGATGAAGAAGAATATGGAAGTCTGGGTGTTTACAGGGTTTATGATCTGTCATATGGGTAGAATCGTGAATGTTACACGTGTAAAATGTGATCAATTAAACCAGTCTATAACAGGTCAAACCCGGGACTTCCATCACAGTAGACAAAGGTGATAACAATGGAGGCTGACATATATCGTTTTACGCGCTACAAAAAAAAACATGTGAAACCTATACTAATATCTTAACATAGATAAGAAGAATTTGAAAGTCAATGTATTTACAAGGCTTACAACCTGTCAGATGATTTTTTAAATTTATACACGTGTAACACTTACCATTCTAGTCATGATTGACAATCACACTACATACTCAAATATTTGGAACTCATATATGTATATGTTATATCATGAAATTCACATCTCGCTATATCTGTGGTTTATTTGAGTAAGCCTTTCATTCAACACAGACACTTATTTTTTAACATTTTTTTTATTGTTTTGTTAAAATGAAAAAATATTAAAAATAATAAAATGAAAAATATAGCGGAGATACCTAGATCTCTGAAAAGGGACATATGTGTATTTTTTTTTAATTAAAAAAATTGATTTCAAAAACAGGTTTTAATATTATTTCTAGTTTGGGCTCAGATACAATTTATTTTAACATAAATGATTTTTACATTTAACATTTAATGATTTTTAAATTTGCAGTTGAACGGATGTATCTTTCGCAATGTTGATATACATCCAGGAACGCGACATTATCTTCTGCGTTTCTTAGCATCGCAGCATATTTGTAGATATAAGCACGTACGTACTCCTCTCTTCTTGGGGTTTCATGAATAATTTATATAATGTGTGAAAAAGACACAGCGATGAGTTTTCAAATATTCCCTTCTCAGTCTTATGTTGCCACGTTATACGACGAGGGGTTGATGGTAGATTGGATTGAAAACAAACACTATTGGATGGAATAAATGCAGTTTCCAAAATTGAAAAAAAATATTGGTAACTACCTAATCATTCGTTAATTTAAGTACTTAAATTGAAAATTGAGAAAAAGTGGTCACTTCATTCAGCCAATTACCAGGTCAAATCCCTGGGATGCTGAGATTTCTATCTTCTTTCGTATAAAAATGATAAATGTCTTTGTCTCAAATTATTTTTTAACATCTCATCAAAGATGAAAAAGAGTATGGAAGTCTGGGCATTTACGGGGCTGACGACCGTCATAGGCTGGTTTAAGTGATCACTTTACACACGTGTAACATTCACCAATTCTACCCATTATTGACAACCACACTACTCAAATTCTTGGAAGTTCTACATATATATATGAACCAAATTTAGAAACCTTGTTCTTGAATCACTAGAACTTCACTAGAGACATCTATTGGTGAGATGTAAAGAAGCTTTTTACTAAGCAGAAACTCTTATATTAGTATGTGAGGTCCGAATACTGGATTATAATCACACAAATGAGAAACGCCAGAAAATATCATTTTCATTTCCTTTGTCTCAATTTAAGATACCAATAATATGTTTTGATATAATACGTAGAGTGAATAATGGTACTACATATTACCCTTATCGGCACCCAATGGTGCATAGGGCACTGCATAAAATTGACGTTATGTTTATTTGATCATTAATTAATCGAAGGAATGGTGATCAGTTCTTCGTTTCAGGTACTAGTTCAGAGTAATATTAAATAAATATTAGAGTAAAAGGAATATTTTATTTTTACCTCACCTGGGAATTCCCACCTAAGACCTCCAGTATGGTAACCAAATGTGCTAATCATTACACTACGGAGGTGAAAAAATAATAATCCAATATGTAAAATATTAATCCAAAAAAATAACCTGAAAAGTCAAGTATCTGAATAAATAAATAAAAAATAGAACATATTATTTTAGAAATTCATTAATGTATTTGTTTTAATCGTTGTTTAATTTCATAAATTTTCATAAACGGTCAGACGCAAATGATTTTTTGACTGGGTAATTATGTCGTTTATCATTAGCACTTGTTTTCAGTAGACGATCAATAAAATTAACGATTTATTGTCAGTAAAACGTCACGTTTATGTCAGTGAAGAGTATTGATGTGCAAAACTGACGTAAAATTTGACGATTTTATTGATCGTCTCCAGGGGACTTTAGACACGATGCGTCAGAATAATCACCCAACTCAATCAATCAGGTTATTTCGTTTTTTATATTTTAAGTTTATATTTTTATGAAAAACGTATAATCGTAATTCTTGGATATAAGATAATTTTTTTCAAAGTTTATTTCATTAGTGCATTTTTTCCTTAAAGTAAAATTTTATTTAAAAAATATATTACTTTTTGACATCTTAACGTAGATGACGAAGAATACGGAAGTAAATGTTTTACAGGGTTTATGACCTGTCCGGTTAAGTTATCACTTTACTCACCATTGACCATTTTATGTGATCATTCTAAACATGATTGACAACCACGCTAATAAAAAAATTGAAACTCCTTGTTATATAACTAATCTCATGATCACGTGTGTTCACTAGAGCCATCTATGTCTTATCTGGGTAGAATGGTGAATGCTGTAAGTGTTTTAAGTGATCACTTAACCAGCCTATGACAGGTCATAATCCCTGCAAATATCCAGACTTCCATATTCTTCTACATCTATGTTAAGACGTCAAATAACTTAAAAATTACTCATAAGAGGAGAAAACCTGATTTTGATCTGTTTGGAGACACTCAAAGTGATGTAAAAATTATTAAAAATCAAAAAATAAAAAAAGTGGTTAAAACAAAGTAGTTTAAATTTATAAAGTTCATTAAATGTATTTGCGAAAAACATTCAATAAATAATAATTTTTTTTTAATTTAAAATATGAAACTTGAATAACACTTATAAAAATAATTTATTCCAAATGCTTCATTCAGCTTATTTTTTTAAATTATTTCTTTAAAAATTCCCTCATATGATTTTATGTTAGGTGGACAAAGTTGCGTCTAGTTTTTTTTTACCATCAAAAAACATAAAAAACAAACATAAAAAAATCGCATACATAGGGAGAAGTTTATCCCTAAACTTATCTCATCCCTTATCCCTTGAGTGCACTTTTTCTCGAAAACTTCAATGCTCGCATACTTGCTAGGCACTGCCTAGTCCTAGACGGAAGTTATTCTTTTTGGTGCACTTTACCGAGAAATATTAAAAATATCCGGGAAAGTAGGTACTTAGCGGAAGTCATGAAATATTCATGAACTAGTTTTGTTTTCGCGGAGAAGTGTCCTTTTTTCAAAAGATAAACAACCTGTCTAAGAAAGCACTATTGATTTTCACCCCAAGTTATTTCGTTCCATCGCAATGACTACATTTCTTTTTGTTTTGAAATTTTCATTCCACTCGATATTTTCGATGTGTCAGACACAGTGACAGGACCATTTGTAAAATTCTAGGAACAAACCTAGAAATTTTAAATCTCTGTTGTACATCTCTGTTGTCAAAAGTTGATTTGAAAAAAGTATTTTTTGTTTGTTAGATCGATAAACAAATCGCTCACTCCTTTCAAGAACTTCAGAAATAAAAAAAAAAGATTTTTCAGGAGAACGTTTTTAAAGTTTAAAAATATAAAACAATGTATTAAAAATAAATGTCAAGCCACTTATTGAACTTTTTACTGTGCAACATATTTTTGTAAGCAAAACCTGAATATTGTTTCTTCATTTGAAAAATATTTAATATATATATAAAAAAAATTGAAAATACCTTTTCTTCAAAATGCAAAAACAACACTTTCTGCCCTGTAGCGGGTAAATATTAGATTTAAAATATGCGGCTTTTGCTGGGATATAGTAAATTTTCTGGGCATTCCGAAAATTAGCGTTAGCTAGATCGAATACGAAGGCAAAGGTAAATTCCTCGATATGGGAGTAGATGATATTTTATAAGATACAGATGACGTGAGTGAAGGATATTCTATATGTATGGAATAGAAAATGAAAGAACGTAGGCAGGAGAATGAAAATTTACAAAACACATCTACGATATGAAATAAGTGATAAATCTATACGTAACTTTATTTAAGAAACATATCAGCTATCTTTACATACCATGGCATTGGTACACATATGTGCTCACTTCATAAGCCCACATTTAGGATTACTGATAGGAATAACCAAAGGAACAAACAGGGAATGTCATCACCATTCTCACGTTCAGCAAAGCCATACTCTGCACAGCTATAATACAGCGAATGATCGAATGTTATGTCTCCTACTCTTGAGCTGAGCAAACCAGGAGCACAGATAGTACAGGAGGTATGCCGTGTACTCCCCTGCTGACACGAAACAAGTTTCCTTGTTATTTCCCTCAGGAACCGTCCCGGGACTCTTTTGTTTCAAATATGCCGGCGTTATTGCCTCAATGGGGATCATTCAGCAGTACAAATTGAAAATATCTATCCCGCGACAATGCTGCTGGTGTGTAAGTAGACGTACAAGCAGGCAGGTATGTCCCGAAATCGAAAAGTGATGGAATTATGACGACGAGGTGCAATATGGAATGCTGTCGGCGAAATACAAGATACGACAAAGCTCCGAAATACATTCGAGTTGAAACATTCACCACTTTGGGTGGAATTTACAATGAAGGATTTTAGGTTTGAATTTGTAAGGCGTAATAGAAAAATAAAACAAAATTATTAGATTTTCAAGTCGAAACTTGAGTTTATCTGTCTCATGTTTCGTACACATAGGATGAAACGAAGACTTGTAATTTTACACAAAATACTATTTGTACCCTATCACGTTGCTGTAGCTCAGGCTAGTTAAATAGAAAAGAAATAACTCAAGAATTCCACAATGCTTGAAAAGTAATGGAATTATAAAAAAAATCCATGAAACAACAAAGCAATCGAAAACATTGAAAATGCTGACTGACAGCTCTCAATCTCCCACAGTCAATGTGTAGTATTAGCCTCTTTCTATTGTGGCCAACAGATGGCGCTGCCAATGCGGTCTAAAAAAACTGTTTTTACAAAAAAAAATACCTGTCAATCGTACATTAAAACTTGGGAGTATTTTAATGTTGTGTTAATATTTTAAAATAATCGGTGAATATTTAGATGAAATTTTTTTCTAAAAAGTATCTCTTTTAGAAATTGATTTGAGCATAGTTACAGAAAAATGAAGCAACTTACCATTAAAAAAAATTCTATGTATTTTAGTTGGAGATAATTATATCTTGAGGTTTGATCGTAGTTCTATTGGTCATACCATATCATCGATAAATTTTAATTTCTTTCTAAGAAATGACCAACGCGCATTCTCATACACTGGCATGAAGTTGCCTTCATAATGTATAAGTCCGATACGATCAGAAAGTTTCATATAAATAAAGTTCTTCATTCCGCGCGATGTTCCCCGAAGGCTTTGGAAATATTATCTTAAAACCAGGGGTGAGAAAACTGACAAAAGTTTTCTATTTATAACGAATATTGATCTGAAAATTAGGTAAAGCTCAACCGAATAATTCAATAAAACGTAGATATTAAACACTAAATATACAGTTCTTTTAAAATGTCGTGATTCAATGAAAATTTCAAATGGATGATATTTTTGATATTGCATAATTTTATCTAATATACTACCCCTCAATGAAAGTATCCTCCTTCTCTCTACATGTTTTTATTTTTTATGCCAAACAAATATAAATCAGAGGCGATTTGGATAAAAAAAACTCATTAATCAGTCATTAAACGGTAAAAAAGTGATTTTTCAGAAAATAGTTTTTCATTGATCTGATTATTAATATTATATGGTTAAGTTGAATTCCGTTACCTTAACTATTTTCGTTTTTATACTACATGTTCATATATTTTTATACAGTAAAAAATGAGGGAATTTAATAATATAATGTTCTGTAAAGTAAGTCTTTAGAAAGTAAGGTAATTCACAATTTTAATACTAATAATATATTATTAGATTTATATGCATATTCGAATCAGGGATTGAATATAACTCAAATACATAGGAGGATGTAGAAATTAATGGGTCGGGACTCGGGTCCATTTTCTCTACCTAGGATAATCGGGGAATTCCCACTGCCAAATAATCTTCCTCACACTCTTAACTATCGATTACTCAACGGGTGTTTTTGTAAGATCACATTCCTTGCTGATAGTTTTTGCTAAAATAGTTTCAGTGACCCAGATGCAATCGTAAAGTCAAAAATTGAGACTGTTTGAACTTTTGATTCCTCCTCCAAAAAAGATCGTTTTTTATCAAGAGGCATTTAAAGAAGTTACGATAGTTTAAACGATATTTTTGAGTGACTTTTATGTTTTTAAAATAAATATCTGACTGATATTTAACCAGATTTTTCGACATAAAAAAATCGATGAAGTTCATCGTTAATCGATTAGTTGAATAGTGAAAAGTGATGGATTAAAAAGAAAAGTCATTTTTGTGTAAAACTTAGTTAAGAAAAAAATATCATAGAAAATTGAATAAGAAGTTCATGAATTTTTTAGGCCAAGCAAGCAAATTAAAGCGTAATTATATTTTTTTTAAATATCTTAAAATTTCTTGAACTGAACTAAATAAATTCTATTATTTATTGATTACGAATTAATTTTGTAAAATATTGTGATAATTTAAGTATAAAACAAAACTTGTATACCACATAAAAAAAGAGATATATTTGTGTTATTATTATTTACAAAAATATTTAAATTTCCTACTATTTCTGTGAGCCTAAACAGCTCATTATTAGAAATAGGTATCAAATTGTGGTAGAGTGGGTCCCAATCGAGAAACTCTGACACAAGAGTCCGCGACACTAACCACGGGATCACAACCCGACACAAGTTGTAAGTTTATTAATTTGAACACGGCTAGTTTTGAGAACTACAGATTTTCTCATCAATATGTAAACATACAGTTTGTATTTTAGTAATGAAAACATCTGTTCTCAAAACTAGTCGTGTTTAAAAATACAATAAAAAATTCGATTAAAATAAGTGTTTTACTATTGTATTTCAATATATTCTAAATTGTGTCGGTTAGTTTCTCGTTACATATCCTGTGTGGTGATGTGTATGTTTGTTGAAGCCTCGAAGTGATGCAGTTCACAGCGTGGGGGGAGATATAGGAGACTGATAGGGGATGTAATATTTTCCTCAAAGTCAATATGGAAAGAAAAAAAGAGCAGAACAAATACATTACCTTCTGACGGTTGAAGCCAGCGATCAAACATGGCGCTCATTTCCCCCTAGACGCTCGCGCCTAGAAACTCATCCCGATATCTTGATACTATGTTTACTGCTAGTCTGATGGTGGAAGATTATGCTTTGCTCGGTAATTACGCGTACGGGTCGATCCTTTGTTGTTTGAAAAGTAATATCGGGTATTGTCTGGTGCAAGAACAACACTCAAATGCTTACAAATGTGCTTATTAAGGAACTTTTGCAGCGTTTTTTAAAAAAATACACTTTTCAAATATGAGTAGTAGAGGATTTAAAATTGCAAACAAGTTAGCAAAAAAAGTTCTACGCAAAAGAACCATAACCCTTTGAAACCCACTGTTTTGAAAATTATTATTATTGTTAAAACAATATTCTAATTCTATTCTCTTATACGGCTGTGAAACATGTCACCTTACAAGGGCCCAGAGCAGTCGTGTACTCAGCTTTGAGAATTTTAGGCGTGCGGTGGTCTGACTTTGTGAGGAATGAAGAGATAAGGCGTAAGACGCAGCAAATCTTGGTCACAACTATCGTCAAGAGAAGGCGATTCCGTGGGCTAGGCCATATACTTCGCATGTCTTCCGAGAGCCGTCATCAAGCTTGTCTTTTTTACAAGACATCAGGTTCGCGCCGCCCAGGACGACCACTGCTGACAATTCGTCGGCAGTTCTCGTCTGATTTTCGGAACGTGGACCTGACTTTGGAGGACGCAAAAGAGCTAGTGGCCGACTGAAAAGCCTGGCGACAGTTTGTGGACTCCATATGCTCCACATAGGGAGCGGATATGGTTATATAATGATATTTTGATAATTTATAAAGCGCCATTTCAACGATATATATTATTGTAATACCTGTAATATTGTAATACGAATAATACAATAGTTTGAATTAAAGCTTGAGTCGTGAAACCAGTCTAAACTGATCACTTAACCAGCCTATGACAGATCGTAAACCCTATAAATGTTTAGACTTCCTTAATATTCTTCTTCATTCTTGAAAACTCAAATAAAATCAGAGGATACCAATAAAGGGTTAAGTACTATTGGGATTACACAACATGTGTATACTGTGTTATGTGTTCTGAAGGGTAATGTTAGCTGATATTACTTAATATAGGAATCGGCTCTGTGTAGTATGTATTGTTGTTATTAGGTCGGTATTATAATTAGATTTTCTCCAAGGCAAGAACACCCTTTTCCTTTGAGATCTAAATAGTCCATAAAGGCAATCTCCCAAATTCACATCGCTTTAAGCGTATGAAGTTTAGCGCTTAACTAAATTAGGTAATTACCGAATCACTTAACTTGTAATGTTATTGGCGGTTATAGAAAATTATTCGGTGTAGGTATTGCGCAATTAGGGAAAATAACTAACTCAAAACACTCGACAAAGGCGTTCATTAAAATTGATTAAATATTATTTTTCCTCAAATAAATCAGGTTTCACGACTTCCACCAAGCTCAAAGTCAAACTAATATACGTAAGTAATACAATAATACGACGTCGATTATCCTACGTCAAATACGATACATACTTACATGATAATAAATCATTTTATTTTATTCTTGAATCACTAGAACTTCACAAGAGACATTTATCTATTGGTGAGACGATGAGATGTCAGAAAAACATTATGTAAAATAACTCCTATAATTGGAGATAATCCAGATCTGTGAACAAATATTTGTAAATACTCAAAATGTTGTAAATAATCAAATTAAGCTCAATTCATAAAAATGAAAATGGTATTTTATGAGGTTTCTTATGTATGTGATTATAATCCAGGATTCGGACCTCACATACTAATAAAATAGTTTCTGCTCAATGAAAAGCTTCTTTTCATCTCAACAATTTTATTTTATGTGCATGCTTAATACGGCTGTCCAAATTTAAAACACAGTAAGGGACATTTTATTGTAGTACGTTTTTTTTGCATTTTTGGACTGAGTAGAGTCTACTTAATCCATAAATGCAAAAAAACGTACTACAAAAAATGTCCCTTACTGTGTTTTAAATTTGGACAGCCGAATAGTCCTTAATCCAAAATATATTATTAACATTCTAGAACTACTAAGAAACTAAAACTTATATTTCACATTTTCATACAGGTTTCTCTTGCATTTCAATATAAGTGTAGGAATTAAATGTTTATTTTGTGTCACTACAATAATTTAATTTTTAATGTATATTATTTCGAATTTTAACATTTTGAGTGTGGGGTTCGGATCATGCTTGCATCGAAAAAATATATAAATAAAATGGTCTCTACTAAATAAAAGCTTTCCTTATTCCATCATAGATGGCTCTAGTGGACTCACATGCATAGTGTCATGATATTAATGATAAATGTAAGAGTTCCTAAATTTGTCAATCATGGGTAGAATGTTGAATGTTGAAAAAGTGGTATTCACCAAGTAATATTAAAATTTATCATGGATTATAACAATGTGACTGAAATGGAAAAAAATGGTTTTTGGATTCGAATATTTAAAGTTAATAACTAATCAGTTCACTAATTCGGTTGAGTATTGCACATTTTATGCTCTTTACATTTTTGACAATTTCACATAAAATAAACTCAAGCTGGAAAGAAGTATGAACTAACAAAAAATGACGAATACCATCCTAATCACATACTTCAAAGAATAACAGTTATTTTTTGTAGAAATGTGCCATTAGGCATCTCTACAAAATACATTATTATAATCCAGATAAATAACATCCATACTTAGTGCAGTGTTTCGCATTTTTTTTAGATTCAAGGATTTTTTTGCAAAATCAAGAAATTGTGGAGGTACACCAAAGAAAAAAAAATCTTATTTAAAATAGATTTATTATAAAAATTAACTCAATTTGCAAATATATGTTATGTATTATGTTTAATGCGAAATATTATTTTTTGACATCTCATCAAAGATAAAGAAGAATATGGAAGTCTGGGTATTTACGAGGCTTACGACCGTCATAGGCTGGTTTAAGTGATCACTTTACACACGTGTAACATTCACCAATTCTACCCATTATTGACAACCACACTACTCAAATTCTAGGAAGTTCTATATATATGAACCAATTTAGAAACCTTGTTCATGAATCACTAAAACTTCACTAGAGACATCTATTGGTGAGATGTAAAGAATATACTAATATTAGAGTTTCTGTTTAGTAAAAAGCTTCTTTACATCTCACCAATAGATGTCTCTAGTGAAGTTTTAGTGATTCATGAACAAGGTTTCTAAATTGGTTCATATATATAGAACTTCCAAGAATTTGAGTAGTGTGGTTGTCAATAATGGGTAGAATTGGTGAATGTTACACGTGTGTAAAGTGATCACTTAAACCAGCCTATGACGGTCGTAAGCCCCGTAAATACCCAGACTTCCATATTCTTCTTCATCTTTGATGAGATGTCAAAAAATAATATGAAAATAACTCCTGTAATTGGAGATAATCCAGATTTTGTGAACAAGTATTTGGACACACTCAAAATGTTTTAATGTGAAATGTGAGCCTGCTTAACTGAGCACAGGCAATTAAAATTTGTAAGTTGTATGTGTTTTCTTCACAAAACTAGACTTTTTCCGCGGAACACCAACTAATCAGCACGGTACACCAGCACACACACTTTGCGGAACACCGCTTTAGTGTTCCACAAGATAAGTGGAATATATTCTATAGCCTACCAAATGTTTAATGATGAAAGATAAATAGTATCATAACTGCATACAAAACAAATATGCAATCTCTGCAGGGGCTGAATCAAAGTTGGATCTTGCAGGAAAATGTGCTGTGTTAACTGCTTGTCTATCGCATTCAGGCTGTGTTTGGTTTAATCGTTGGAAGCTGTGCTGGACCAGAGTTATGTAACATTGCCACTGAACCCTCGCCAGGGTTACACTAGTGGTAAACTATCCATTAGGGTAGGATAATCAATAGCCCGAAAACGAATTTTCTTTAAACACAAGAAACTTTTAAAATAATTGCGTTTATTGCTTATAACACCGTTATTGTACTAAAAAAGTTTTTCTTCTCAACAAGTATGTGGTTTTGAAAAAAAATATATAGGAATTAGATTTTTTTCAGAATTTATGTACATATATTGAAAAAAATAATTTTCGGCTTAATGCTTGATAATCAATAACCCGCAACTTAATTTTCCTTAAACCCAGGTAATATTTGACAAAATTTTTCTTAAAAAGTTTTTCTTAAAAAAATGTGCTAAAAAAGAGCTAAAAAAATATATAAAATATTTGTTTACCAAATTCCAATATATAACACATTCTAAAAAAATGCGTGGACAACACGTGTAACTTCACGTGCAGCCTATCACATACTAACTTTGCATATTTGAGAGTACTCTATAAACGATACTTATATTGTACATACTCCAATTCTATAAACGCTATCTTATCCGTACCCAATAATGTATGGGGCATTGCATTGTATAAAAGCAGTGTTACCTTGATCGTTGAATACATAAAGAAAAGGTGATCAGTCCTGTGCTACAGGCACTAGTCCAGGGTTAATATTAAATAAATATTTGAGTGAAAAAATTACTTATAATTATTTGACCCCCCCTGGTAATCAAAACCATTTTCATTTATTTATTTTTACCCATTTGGAACCCAGAACCTCCAGCACGGTAATCGATAATTATTATTAATAATATTTTGAGTGTGTTCTAGTATTTGTAAACAAACACTGCATTTAATCGCATATAATGTTGATTCGTAAATACAAACTTACATTATTTATAGATTCGGCATTAATGTTGTGGAATGATTATTAAAAAAAAACACATTTGTGTAATTTTTTATTTTATTTTATTTTATTTGTTCGGGAATTGTACAGCTTTATATTTCAAAAAGTAATTAATAAAAAATAGTTACAATAACAATAATAAACAAAACATTACATTAACAATCAAAGTTACATTAATATAAATAAAGCCAATCAAACAATTCCACAATTATGTCATAATAACTATTAGAACAATAATATATAAAAAATAAAAATAAAAAAGAGTAGCAGTGTGTGTGTTATGGGAGGGAGTAAAAGGGTAAGGGTATGGTATAAAAAATAGATTTCGCAGGAAAGAAAAAAAGGAAAAGGAAAGGAGAAGAATTGAAGAGTAATACCACTTATTGAGTTTTGTTTCATTACACACGACTAGTTTCGAAAACTACAGTTGTTCTCACCAACAAGTGATTAAAAATCATTATTTTTATTAAGTTAAATTTTTATATTTTAACTTTGATATAAAAGTTGGAAACAGAAGGTTAAAATGTACATTTGGGTTAGTATTAAACGGGGTTATATTAAAAATCCCTCGTGCCATGTTTGCGGGGGTTAGGAATTAAGTCGCACAGATCGCCAGCATCCCTTAATCCGGCCCCGAATAACTCTACACACGGGGGATAATATGTTGTCTTATGAGAGTCCTAAATAAACCGCTGGATTCATATTCTGATAAAATTTAATTACTCTCATAGTCTACACTGTGCAAACGTGGGTGGCTCACTTGTTTACGCAACTTGCCTCATGCGCCCGGGCCTGGCGACCTATAACGACTGCTATACACACACGATATATTGTACAATATACATAATACACAGGCTTACCATAATTCTCCGACCGTAAACCGGGACGCTTTGAGTCTATTTAAAACCCTACGTTTTTCGGTGAAAAAAGGGAAGTCAATAAAGCACATTTTGACACCTTAAAATAGATGAAGAAGAATATTAAAGTCAGGGTATTCACAGGGCGTATGACCTATCATCCGCCTCCGTAGTGTAATGGACAACACGCTCGGCTACCGTTCTGGAGGTGCCAGGTTCGATTCCTAGGGGGGGTGTCAAATAAATTAATTTTCACTCTATTCAATATTACTGGTTCCTGAAGCGGAATGTCGATCACCTGTCCTTCAGTGTGTAAAATCAATCATATTTATTATCACCCCCCTTGGGAATTGTACTCGGGACTTCCAGCACTGTAGCCTAGAATGCTGATTATTACACCACGGAGGCGGATAAATCCATGATAACATTAAGCTTATTCTTCTTCTAATCATCATCTGAACCCAGTGGTGCATAGGGTACTGCATCATATAAACGCAGTGTTATCTTGATCGTTTACACACGAAGGAAGGAGATCAGCCCTCCGCTTCAGGTACCAGTCCACGGTAATATTGAAAAAATATTAAAGTGAAAAAATCACTAATATTTATTAGACCCCCATCTGGGAATCGAACCCAGGACCTCCAGAACGGTGGCCGAGCGTGCTGACCACTACACGACGGAGGCAGACTTAGATGATAGCAAACAAAAACCTATCAGCGAGAATACCGCAGTATACTTTTTATGTACACCTAAGAGGGTTATATTATAAGTTATGTCTTCATATCTTCCTTTTTTACGCTTCTAAATCAGTAATTAGCAAGTTTTCTCGCCGAAAAGCCTTCCCAAATTAAAGGTGACAGCCGACGAGAGCGGACAGGCAATAATGTAGGAGCACAGATACACGTGTACAGAGGCGAGTGTTGCTAGAATCAGAATTTCCCGACTCCGCCAAATGTGGCAACATTTCTTGAGCTTCGCGCGCTGTTCCTAATTGATTGATGATAGCTCCGTATGAGGCAAGGCTTTGTAACTAGACAGACGAAGTCTGTCATAGCCTCATTCAAAAAGGAAACTGCGGAGAAAAATAAATATAAAAAAGTTATTGTCTGCAGACAGCACTTTGATAATGCCCTTACAAGGCGAAACAATTATCACGATTTTTTGATTTTAGATAAATTTATAATATATATATATATATATATATATATATATATATATATATATATATATATATATATATATATATATATATATATATATATATATATATATATATATATATATATATATATATATATATATATATATATATATATATATATATATTGTATATATATATATATATATATATATATATATATATTGTATATATATATATATATATATATATATATATATATATATATATATATATATATATATATATATATATATATATATATATATATATATAATATATATATATATCCATGTACCCCCTAAAAATCAGTGTTTGTTTTTAATGTTATAAATATAAATTATGGAGTTCTAAAAATTGAACGCCAAATCAATAAATAAATAAAAAAATGCTACTGTGAATATATTGATCGACAGAGCTTACGACTAGTTATGGGCTGGTATACATTTATTCAAAGGGTTTTTTGTTAATTAGAGCTAACTCAAATAAACCATGGACACTGCTGCGAAGTTGTACAAAATGTGACTTATGAATCATGTTACACGCGTATAAAGTAATATTATTTTTTGACATCTCATCAAAGATGAAGAAGAATATGAAAGTCTTGGCATTTACGGGACTGTCGACATATATATACAGGTCGTAACCTTTGTAAATACCCGTACTGCGAGAATTACATTTAGGAAAAAGTGCTGAAACTTAAATAAAAAATATAATAACTATTTGGTTAGGTATAAATTTCCAATGATTTTTGCCTCCGAATCACATAAAGGTATGAAAAAAAAGCTGTTGCCAGTTTTTGCTCGCGCCGTCTGAATATCTTTTTTTGACCTTCTACGGATGACCTCATATATTCTAACTTTGGGGGATGAAGTTTGGTATTTTATCGCTATTTCTCTTCTAACCACATTTCATGCGAATAACGGCGGAAGGCAAAAATTGTAGTTGGTAAACAATATTGAATATTTAAAGCATTATCTGGAAATATTGCCTGTGCTGACTATTTAATAAAGAGATTATTACTCTTTTTTATGGGACGTACAGATACAATTTTGTACCAGAAATGTACAATAAATTGTAAATTAAAAACAAGGCAATCACTGAAATAATAACTTTTATTTCAGAACGGATGTAACTTTTCTGGAATGTATAAAGATTATTCATTGTACGTCAAGAATTTATGTTATCACAAAAATATTGTTTCTTCGTGTAGATATATATTTTTTAAGCAATTATAAAAACATATTTTAAAAATAAATTCGAATATAATTGAAAAAAAAATAATCAAATCATCCATCGATACAGTAATAACGCAAGTAATATTTTGTGTATACATACTTTAAAAAAATCAATTAACTAAAAATCCACACCTGATTTTAATCAACTGCCCACCTACGTGCCTACATACCTACTTTCGTTATACGATAGATTATCCATCATGAGTAGAATGGAGAATATTACACGTGCATAAAGAGTGATCACTAAAACCAGCCTATGCAAGCGGCGTGATGGTTAGTTACTATTTTTTTGTCAAGAACCGTTAAGTTCATTTAAATTGTTGTAATTTGTAAAAATCGAAACTTGTATATGGATTTGAGTGAGTGTAATATATTTTTTTTAATCTTATGAATAAGGGTTAAAATTATTTTTTGACATTTCATCAAAGATGAAGAAGAATATGGAAGTCTGGGCATTTACGGGGCTTACTTAAACCAGCCTATGACGGTCGTAAGCCCCGTAAATGCCCAGACTTCCATATTCTTCTTCATCTTTGATGAAATGTCGAAAAATAATATGAAAATAACTCCTGTAATTGGAGATAATCCAGATTTTGTGAACAAGTATTTGGACACACTCAAAATGTTGTAAGGGTTAAAATGTTTTATGCCATCGACCACGGGGGTGGAAAGCTAAACCCTCTGCCTTCGACTCAGGCAATAGCCCTTAAAATATGTCACAAGGATTCGAACGGTTGTATTTAAAAAAAAAATGCTGGCCTTTTTGACTTTTTATCTTCTACTCCTGGGTACCCGTCATGTCAATGTGACATTTCTACCTGAACCTTTGTTTGTTTACAGCGTAAATAATTGTAATGATTATTTTTTTTGTAAAAAAGACTAGTAAGGTAGATATATTAGGTATTAAACATTAAAATCTCAACATAGATGATGAAGGAAATAGATGTCCGGGCATTTACATACCTTACGACGTGTCATAGGCTGGTTTAAGTTATCATTTTATACACGTTTAACATTCATCATCCTGCCATTGATTGACAACCACGCTGCCACACTGATAGAACATCACAGGCCGTTTTAATACATTTATAATAGTATTGAAACATGTTTAGTATACAAATAAATAAAAATATATTACCGTAAAAAATCAATAATAATAAATTCACTTTTATGTATTTTGTTTGTACCATAAGTATAATAATAAACTGGCGAAGTTTCTCATTTGTATATAATAATCCTGAAGAAGGAACAGAGGTTACTTAACTGGAATTTTTAGTAACAAATTAAATTAAAATGGAATAAACAAAAACAATGAAAATAAATACACAAGAATGCAAGTAGCTCTCGGTGCTTCTAATTCGTCAAAAATGAACCTGAAGAAGGTACAAAATTTCTGAAACGAGCCGTAAAACGATTTTTCAAGCTGTTTAAATAAATATCAGCATTATACACATATACACATGTTTATTTACATAAATAATGAATAATGCGTACTTATATTTTATTATCATAAAAAATAAATAACTTTACATTATGAAAAGAAATATAAATATTAAATAGGCATTTGTGGAATGTGAAATAAAACTGAGTCAAATATGTGACGTATACATATGAGGCATGTTTTAAAAAAAATAGATGTTTACTATATTTTTAAAGTTTTGAGAATTCAT